>NW_018020818.1:161366-163686 GCF_002006095.1 Pseudomyrmex gracilis | reverse complement strand
TATATATATATTATATATATAATATATATTATATATATATTATATATATATAAAATCTGCTTTATTATATACGTATAAACAAACTGAAAAGAATGCTTTTTGTATTTTTCTTATGTCCAAAATGGCGGCGCACTGGCTCGCTTATGGAATTCGCTTTTTTCCGCAGCTTCGAATCGATGTACAGAATTCTAAGTACACGGTTTGACCTTGAACACAGAGTATACAAAATTTTCGTTACATCTACATATCAAAAACTAGAGAAGCATGTAGGGATTTTTTTTAATTTTTTTAAATGACAGCTATTTTACAAAAGACTTGCAAGTTTCTCTCTAAAATTTACATAAAAATGTTAATTGCAAAAAGAGTTTTCAGTATTTTGAAAAATTCCTATGCATTTCTCTGGTCTTTGATATGTAAATAATGAATATTTTTTGTTTTATTCAAGGTCGAACAAACGTGTGCTTAGAATCCTGTACGCCAATTTAAAACTGCAGAAAAAAAAAGATTCCTTGTGCGCCGAAACTTTTTGGACGTAAGAAAAATAAAAAAAATATTTGTTAGTCTACTATATATGTATAAATAATCTCTCTCTCTCTCTAAGCAAATTCTAAATACAGTTATTTATTTACTTTTAAAAAATTTTCAAACTTATCATTTAAAAGCTTCGGAAGCAACCTGCAACCTCTTAAAAAATTATGCAAATAATTAAATAACAAAAGTATTCTTCTATTTATTATAAATAATTGTAACAAACTTTTACTTTTGTTCATCATTGTATACAATATAACTAGGTGAGATTTTTTATTTGTAATATATATATATATATATATACATATGTATTTTATCTAATTTTATGCTCTAAAAATTACGCGATGTGTGACGCTGCGTGCAATTTTTTTCAGTGTATTTTGCAAAGTATGGAACAAAAATCGTAACATATCATATCCAATTATAACGTATCATATCCATATACATTGCGTGTTTATGTTACGTATATATGCGAATTATTAAGCAATTAAACATTCCGCACAATGTACCACGTAATTTGATTAATCTTCAGTAGAAAAAAAATGTAAAATTATCCTCAATTAAGCAAATTACATTGTACTTGTGTGAAGTATTTGTTCATATTTGTGAACAACAAATTTAGAAAGCGTATATAATTTGATTTGCACGGAACATCTGTGTTTACTAAGTTGTCTTCTTCAAATTTGCAAATTAGATTTTAGTTTTTAATTAGCAGTACATCAAAACTGAATTAGAATCATGGAGCAATTGAGTAGTTGACGAGAGACTGCCTTCATTTAATTTCATCTCTTTTAAAATTGTCACGATAGAGAGACAGACTTGTCTACAAGTTTGTTCGCCTATTTCTCTCTCTCTCTCCCTCTCTCTCTCTCTCTCTCTCTCTCTCTTTCTCTCTTTCTCCCTCCCTTCCTCTTTCTTTCTCTCTTTCTCTTAATCTCCCTCTTCCATCTTTTCCAGAAAATGCAGTCTTACACAAAGGACTACTTACTACGTCCCCAATTTTCTCCGCTACTAATCGTTCTCGCTGTAAACGTTTCCGGACAATGATTTACAAACATCACCGAGTAATTAGATCTCGTCATTTCATTGGCGAACACAAACGATCTTTAAGATGCTGGTATTGCTAAATGACGAAATCTTCGTCTCATTTTGTTTTATTATTATTGTGGAAAAAAAAGCATCTCTCAATCACGTTTATTGCGCCGTAAAAAGCAATTTTTTTTTTTTTTTATGAAAAGCTCAATTTTTGCATACGTCATAAATGTAATTTACCTGAGGCTTTTGAGAATATGCTTTGAAAATATCGCTCGCAAAATTCCTGCGCAAATTAGAATTCACCGTTGGTAAGTTTTAAATTAAATGCATCCGCGTAAACTCCGTAGAAAAATAACAAACAAAAATTCCGAAAGAGTTATAAAAAATAAAACGAAGGCGCAAAACGCTTTACAGAGTTAAATTGACTTATCCTCCGAATTATATAGAACCCCGGATTTATAAAAAAAAACAAATAAGCTAGATAACATTTATTAAAAATCGTAGCAAAACATACGAAACGGCACTTAAGGTATTACCCTCGATTGTTTTCTAATTTTCAGTTTTTACTTTAAACTTTTACACAATGTTTAAAAACTCGATCTATGAACCCCGGAATTTTTTCAGATTTTTTTACCGTACAGTTTTTGAGAAAATCGAAAGTAAATTTCGCATGATTTAACATGGAAGTGATAGGGAGAATGAGGAAATCACGTGCATTTATCTAAATATCTAGAGTTCAAATTTTCAGATTTGGCTA
>NW_018020818.1:153760-161218 GCF_002006095.1 Pseudomyrmex gracilis | reverse complement strand
AATTTCGCATGATTTAACATGGAAGTGATAGGGAGAATGAGGAAATCACGTGCATTTATCTAAATATCTAGAGTTCAAATTTTCAGATTTGGCTAAAAATATTACCACAGCTTCTTTAAACTATAAAGAAAATATGTGTGAAAAATCAGATGCCTGTACCGTACAGTTTTTGAGAAAATCGAAAATGAATTTCGCATGATTTAACGTGAAAGTGATAGAGAGAATGAGGAAATCACGTCCACATTTACCTAAATATCCAGAGTTCAAATTTTCAGATCTGGCTAAAAATATTACTACAGCTTCTTTAAACTATAAAGAAAATATGTGTGAAAAATCAGACGCCTATACCGTACAGTTTTTCAGTAATAATTAAAATAACACAAAAAACGAGCGATTTTATGATTGGTATGAGAAAGAACGACGTTGCCATTTCCTCAATTGGAGTGAGATAGAACTATCTCCGCTCCCCCGCGCCCGCAGGGACGTGAGGGTAATACCTTAAGAGCCGTTAGGCCACTAATTGTATAAGCGTGTGTGTATAGCAGATAATTTAAATAATTAATTATAAAATAATCTGAACACAAAAAATTATTGACCACCCGCGATTGATCGCAATCGTTCATTTGGCTATAAAATCTCGAATTTACCACGCAGCTTCTGTAACTACCACTGTTGTTTCTTTCACAACGCAGACTTCATCTAAATTATAATTTTTCTGGATAATCAATCTTCTTCGTTGAAATTGTCACAAAATAGCTACCGACGGAAAGAGCAAGAAGCTTTTAGCGATCGAGTTCTGTGAAAGAGAAAATGGGTATGACACGGGGATGATATTATTAAATTACATTCAAGTAGGATTTACTTTTTTAATAGAATTTTAATTCGAAGCTTAATGTTAGACGTAAGGATATTAAAGATGATGGCCGCTTTTAATTTCCGCTAAAAGAGAAATTGTGTTTTCCAAATATATCTAACACTAATGCGATATTAATCGTAAATCATTTCAATCGAGACGAGGGGGTGCTGCGTTTGCACAATAATAAATCATTCCCGATCGCTAATTCGAAGGAATTGGCGATCAGGATTTCCGCTGCGTGTACACACAAAATTACCGGAGATATTCTCCGGTTTCTCTCACCTTCTCAATCGGCATTGAAGGGCACGCACGGCAGAGGTTCCAGAATGAACCAATCATGAGGCCGCGATGTGTGGGGCAGTGGGACAATAGTAGTGACACACAGAGAGCCGCCGCTTTAGCGAGCGACGCAAATCGGGAATCGGCCGACGACGACGACGACGACGACGACGATGACGACGGATGACACGCACACCACAGTTGTTTCGGCAGAGATCACGGACCAGGCAGGATCTCGTGTAGGGCGTCCCTTGCCGAGGAGGACACGGCTCTCCTCGGCGCCGGCTCCTACGGACGACGATGCGGATACACCACTACCACACAGCTCTTCTTCGCGTTCTCTCGTACTCTCTCGTCCACTTCTCACCCACCTCACCCACCTTTACCACTCTTTCTTCTTCTTCTTTTTCTCAGCCTTCAAGGCAGTGTTCGTAAGCGGCGCTCGGGCTCGGGCTCGGGCTCCGAATTGCTCCCTCTGCGTATATATATGTGTGTGCGTGCGTATATATACGTGTACATGTGAGTCGATAGGTTATAAATAAGGGTGTATATAAGGCGCGGATGAGAGAAAAGTATATTCGCACGTCTCCCGTTTTCTTTTGGGATACGATATCGCGCAAAGAAAAATGTCACATGCAAAATGTTTTATTTACCACACACACGAATAAAGAACAAATGGAGTCTATTTCAAAAAGAAAACTTTTGCGAGAATATATTCTTCTTTTCAGTTCTAGTATTAAATTATTAGTTTGCACAGACAAAATGTGAGACGTGCAAATAAAATCTCTCTTTTATACATTCTATATAAGATTGAATGTGTATATAAAAAGAAAATAAAATTAAACAAACGGCTCGATGAGGAAAAATCAAATAACGGTACGCAACCGCGGAGCCTTTGGTCCAGGAAGGAAAAACAAAATGATCGAAACGTCCTTAAAAAAAAAAATACACTGTGGTTTTTTTACGGTATATTGAATGTCCGCTTCCTTCCTGGACCAAAGGCTCCGCGGTTGTGTATCATTATTGTAAAAAGAAAATGTTAATACTATAAGATTGAATTTTCTATAAGATTGAATGTGTATATAAAAAGAAAATAAAATTAAACAAACGGCTCGATGAGGAAAAATCAAATAACGGTACGCAACCGCGGAGCCTTTGGTCCAGGAAGGAAAAACAAAATGATCGAAACGTCCCTAAAAAAAAAAATACACTGTGGTTTTTTTACGGTATATTGAATGTCCGCTTTCTTCCTGGACCAAAGGCTCCGCGGTTGTGTTTTATAAAAAGAAAATGTTAATACTATAAGATTGAATGTGTATATAAAAAGAAAATGTTAATATACATCTTTTTGTGTTTTCAAGTCGAAAAGTGTTTGTGATAAAAAACAAAAAAGCGTTCAACACAACAGTGTTCTGTTGGATCATTTAGCGCAAGCGGAGAAAGAGAAAGAGAAACTGTGCGTAAAAGCGATGTCGTCGATATATGTGTGTACACGTATATTTATGTGTATGTACATACATACGTGAGCGAAACGCAGTACCGGCGTTTGTGCACGCGCGTACAGTCGTTTCGCGAATTTTCACTGGTAGATAAAAAAAAAGAAAATTGCAGAAGCAGATTCCGACACGAGATACGAGATCGGACTTTGCGTCCGGCGTACCGGAAGCGACCACCGATACGCGAAATCGTGTCCGAAAGCGGCAACGAAAAGACAAGATGAAAATATCAAAGCGATTAACCGAGAAAATCCGTGAGACAAACTCTAAATAAGATCGAGGATGTGCGGCGGGCGAAATAAGAAATGACTCAGAACGGAAATCGCTTATGAAATCTTCGGAGAATTCCGTCAGTCGGCGCGATTACGTCATAAATTCGAACAGAATTCGAATATCCGAAAAAGAAAAAAAATAAAGACGTATCAGCCTGAATTAATAATAGAATCAATTTCGTCGCGGATATAAAGGTTTTTTTTTTTTTCATACGATATAGCTGTTCCGATATTACGCTAATGTAATATATTATTTAGATAAACGATAAATCTTCTGGATAAATTAAGATAATGAAGAGATAAATTTACAATCGGATAAGCTTGTAAGAAGGATGAACGAAAAGCCGATGAATATTAAAAGACGATGATTACGCGATACCTTAATGAGAATGAGAGTAAAAAAAGGAAATAGATGAAGCAATCCTCGAGATATACACGATCGACGACATCGCGAGAAAAAAAAAAACGATAATACGGAACACATTGATCAAAGCTTGCTCGGACAAGTTCTTGAAAGACAAGACAAATGTCTCCGTTTCGTGTTACGCGCTCTAAAACCGCACAAAAACTGGAAGCCGGAATCTAGTCTCTAGAAGAGAATTGTATTATATATAGCGACTATATGCGCCGACCAAAGAGCTCCGAGATCATCGATCTATCGTTTCGCAAGAGAAGATTTAATTTACAACAAAATATAAAAACAAAAAACGAGCAAAAGCTTCGAATCGATAAAGACAAAGCGGATCAGAAATTGCGGAAGGAGTGCCGTGAAGAGATTTTTTTCGTTTCCTTTGCTACTTCGTTACTTTTTTATCTCGAAAAATCGTTTCGGCGCGTACGTAAGACGTCTTCTTCTTGTCGTTGGAAATTCCCTTTTTTCGCTTCCTTCCTTTTTATATCTTCTTTCTTTCTCTCTTTCTCTCCCCTCTTGCTCCAACGTCTCGATCACCGGTCTAGCCGGAGCTTCTTCGACGCGCACCTGTCAGTTCACCGGTTTGTCTTCCGCACACACGTACGTGCGCGTGTGCGCACTTCCTTAGCGAGCAAAAAAAAATTACCTTTGGGAAAAGAACTCTGAGAGAGAGAGAGAGAGAAGAAGAAGAAGAAGATAGAGAAGCGCCGGGGTATCAGGCGCGACGGCCCGATTGTACCGACACGTCGTCGTCGGTTAGGCACTAATCTCGTTTAATTGAATTTTCTTGTGCTCTGCATCCACATCACGCTATAGATCAGGCAAGAAGCGAAGTCGCAAACGCGGAGACGTTTTGCGGACGACACATTCGTCCGTGGTTTAATCGCACCCACACTGTACGTATATCGGTGAGAGCAAAATGAGCGAAATGACACGTCGCGCCGGTAGCGTTAACGTGTGTCTCCGCGCGAGCGTGTGAAGTAACAAGCGAGAGAGAAAAACAAAAAGAGCAAGAGGGAGAGAGAGAGAGAGAGGCAAGCGATAAAAAGAGAGAGAGAGAGACAGATTGTGAATCGAGGTAGAGAAGCGGATACCTAATGTGTCACAAAGCGCGTGTGCGTGTCAACGGTATCGCTGTGTGTGTGGTATATGTATGTATTTTACGTGTGTTATAATCTATGCGTGTGTGTGTGTGTGTGTGTGCACCGCAGCACCCAAATGACACCCCGGACACGTACGGACAGCGTTGACGACGAGACGGAGAGCAGAGCGAGAACGGAATCGTGAGAGGCACTGCTGGTCCCACCGTCGCTGCACCGACGTTGCGTAGAGCGCCGCGTCGCCGGCAAGACGGTCTGCGGGGACGGTAGGAGGGGTTGCCGGAGGCAGGCGCAGGCGTCGAGCCGGAGCGGACACCGGGTCGATAGTCCGCAACGTCGTTCCTCCCTTGCCGGCCGGCTGCCTCCACTTGCTCGCTCGTGCTCTTCCCCGTCTCTCTTTCTCTCTGTCTCGTCGCCGCATCGCTAAACTCCTCGCAGTGGCGACGAAATGCCGTCTGGAGTCGTGGGAACCTCCTCTCGAAAGAGAACTCCCCAAAGCGTTTTTAGACCTCGACTTTTCCTCGTATTTTTCAAGAATTCATCTATTATCAATAAAAAGCTATATCACTCAGCTTCTTTCTTAGTTTTTTATAATAAAACTTTAATAAATTTTCACACAATTATTTGTAGAATCGACGCAATAGTTTTTTTACCTTGTTTTCTGTTTTTTTAAACATTTATTGTCCGATATATCGCAATATTTACTTGTGGGGAAAAACTGTTTAAAACTCACACAAACATAAACTCTTCGTCTATTAATTTGAAACTTTTTTAAGACAATATATTCCGATTGTTGAAGAATTAATTGAATCTTTAATCCGATCTCATCAGCTGGACAAAGAAGATGCGAAGATTAAATTTCAAAATTAATCGTTACTACATTCAGATAACTTTTTTTTCAGAATAAAAAGCTCGCCGAGGTTCTCAAGACGCTAAATCCGCCACTGGCTGCTTCGTTTCTTCCTATCTTCTCTCTCTCTCTCTCTCTCTCTCTCTCTCTCTCTCTCTCTCTCTCTCTCACGTTCGTCACTCTCTCGTTCGCACCACCGTACTTACTACTTTACTAGTACGCTCTCTCTCTCCCTCTCTCTCTCTCTCTCTCTCTCTCTCTCTCTCTCTCTCTCTCTCTCTCTCTTACTCCCTATCGCCCTCCCTTTCTAGATCTCCTAATTCTCTTTCCCCTTTGCAAACCATCCGTTTGGTCTAACGTCTATTTTCTAGGAGAGCTTTTTCATTTTATTCCCGCCCACCCGCCGACGCACATGTACATACGTGTTGTTCGGTGGTGGAAGTATAGTTCCGAATTGCCTCCACGTTCGGAAGGTAGTAGGTTCGAGGCTCTTTGCGGTGGGGTATTCCGGATTCTTCGCCGCTGTGTTGATTCTCATGCTCGATACGCTGTAAGATCAGCAGGTACTCAATACCCTAATTCGCTTTTTTTGCTTTCCTTCCAGAGTTTGCCTTCTCTTGTTTTTAGATTTTAAGTTTCGAACAAGTTAAGACAAGTTTTTTTTTTTTTATACCGCGCACGAATAGAGTGGTTGCTAATTGCGCTTCGAACAGAAATCTATATTGTATATATATATATATATACAGGGTGTTCCAGAATTGATGTAACATCTCTCGTAGACAGGTAGAAGGAATAAAACTGAGTCGATAAGTCCTATATCATTTTGCTAGATTCGCAATAGTTACCGAGATATTAATTAACAAAGATCCGCGAATAAGCGTGCATCGGACTGTCTTACGCGCGTAGGACAATCCGGCGCGCTTCGCACAATTACATTTTAATACGTATATGTTATAGTATATGCTGTTATATTAGCTCCTCCCATATGTCGCTATGGGTAACACCGTTAGCGCGCGAAGCGCACTGGGCTGTCTTAAGCGCGTAAGACAGCCCGATGCATGCTTATTCGCTGATCTTTGTTAATTAATATCTCGGTAACTATTGCGAATCTAACAAAATGGTATAGGACTTTTCGACTCAGTTTTATTCCTTCTACCTGCCTACAAGAGATGTTAAACCAATTCTGGGACACCCTGTATATACATGTAGATTGATTCGACGATTGTAATTATATTTAACGTTTACAGATCGGATATTAAATCAGATTTTAATATCTCGATCGACAAACAAATATTTTTGAACTTTTGAATTACATTTTAATTAAAATTTTTACAATTATCAGTCAGTAATAATAAAGTATACGCGAACATATCTTTAACAAGTCTTTCGCTATTCCGTCTTTGTTCCGGGATATGCATCTGTCTATACCGGGATATGTCTATGTTCTCTCTTGCAACTTCCTCTTCCTTGTTTCCGTTTCCGTCTCTTCCTGTCCGCCACTCGTCGCGCTCGTCACGTATCCCGGCGCCACGGTGTCGAGTCAGAAGCGTCGCGACGCGCCGGTATCCCAACGGCCGGATCGAGTCACGCGGATAGGCGTGTTTCTCTTCGAAAGTTCGCGGAGAGAGAGAATCACCCATCCTGTGTGACATAACTCTCTCTCTCTCTCTCTCCAAATACGAGACAAAATTCTCGACGATATCGAAGTTTTCGTTTATCATATTTTTCCGTTTGTCACGTACCGAACGTCGCGCAACAAGAAAACAAACGTATGTGTTATCTCGAACAATTTGTTTCTTTTTTTTCACGTTACAAATGTTTACGGGTCACCGCGGTTAAATCGTAAATATAATAATGCTTGATGTGTTATATGTTGAATAAAACTATCTTCTTGCGTATAATATTCTTCCAAGAATTTACGAAAGCAGATACAGGCATGTACCAAGGGAGATACATAACTTGCAATATACGAGTTGCAATATTATTTTACGAGGGAGTGTAGAAATATATTTCTTCACACGGGCAATGAAGTACATTTCAATGTTCCGTTTGAGTGGTTTATGCTCGTTTTGAAAAGGTTTTGAAGATGCGCAACAAAATATATACACAGTTTGTCCGGAAAGTTCCCGGACTGATTTTTTCTAGCGCGGGTAAGCGGCGCTATCGAGCGGTCAACGCTGGAACTACTTAGTA
>NW_018020818.1:149219-152419 GCF_002006095.1 Pseudomyrmex gracilis | reverse complement strand
AGAATCGATGGGATTCGGTGCTGAAATCGCGCTATGCAGTCAATGCAGCCACACGTTCCTCTTTCGACGAAAACGGGCAGGGATTTCCCCCGCTTACACGTGCTCGCTTGCCTATCAAGTTGGAAATGGATATTCACGCACACTGATTCGGAATACTTGAGACGCATCAGAAAACTGTAATATTCGCGAAAAGTATAATTGGCGATGACGAATAGAGAGAGAGCAAAGTGAATTGAACAAGTTTTTATATTCAACTTCTATCGCATCCCCATATATAATAATTTATCTACTAGGACAACCGAACTTATAGTTAACACTTTTCCAATAAGTTGACATTTATTGATTTTTTCTAGTTAATATTTTTTTTTTCTAGTTATTATTTTTTTTCTAAGAATAAAAACCAGCCGTAATATAATTCGAACTAGTGAAATTGTAATTAACCTGTAATTAACCTGTCAATTTTTCTATTTTTCTTATAATCTTATTTCACTTTTATAATTTTTATATTCATATTTTTTTTTATTTTTTTTATTTTTTTTTCTAGTTAATATTTTTGTCCGGGCACGTCTTATTTATAATACTTGACGTTACAGTAGGATTAATTTGAGTTTTTTATGGCAACATTATTTCAGAGATCTTTAGTTGGCAAAAAAATTCTTGAAAAAAATTGACAGAAGGTTTTAAAGTGCCATTCGTTGGGCTTAAAGTCAATCATTGAATGTTTTACTGTATACATAGCGAAAAAAAGAAATGTAGAACGGAATTTAAAAAGTAGATAAACATACTCTCGCTAAGCTGTATAAAAAGTTTTTAATGAATTAATTGGAGATTTGAGAATATGTTTAGCACGAGAATTTTCAATTCAAATATATATAATGGAAACATTAATTAAAAATACATCATCCGCTGAATAGCAGATTTGCAAAGTTTTCTTTTTTTTTTTTGCGAAGAGTCGTATATAAATTTCTTTCTGTCAGAAAACGCCGCGAGTGGACAACGCTGATGAAACGCGTCGCGATGTCTAACATCGATCCGAAGTCGCGTGGGCGACTCTCGAGCGATATCCACCTTATGGCCATGCTTCGATCCGCGTTAAATAACGCATATCCGTGACCTAAATAAATCCAAATTCGTACAGTTTCCCATTCAGCAAGCTCTGAATATTCGAGGCAGCGAGGAAAAGTGGGAGAGTGACAATCGCACGATGAATTCGCGTTCGCACATCCGCGGGCGATGCAAAAGCTGGGAGTCATTTTTTTTTTTTTTTTTTTTTTTTTTTTTGCCATTCGCGATAGAAAATATCGTTGCTCCGCGACAAGAGACATCTGCATTCGTCACTCGACTTGAATGCGTCGAGTTGCCAGGCTTTGTTTCTTCATTCGCGCGATTGCAAGAAATTATTCTGCCGTTATATAGATAATGTATGAGAGGGAGAGAGAGAGAGAGAGGAAAGTGCGGTTTTTAAATATTATCACGGAGCTCTTGCGTGTACGTTGGCTATTCGCTCGAATGTACATCTGACATTTCGCAAGTGAAATGACGCAAATATATACATACGTGCTGTTAATTGTGCAATTTCGAATAATATTTATCGTGTTGTAAATAATAATAAAAGTGTTTTATATTTTCGTCCTGAGACAACAAGATCATAAATTAAAAATTGAACGAAATAAAGTTTTCTTTTCGGAACAATACGTTGCGAGAGATTTAATTCCGCAAATATATATTCCCGAGTTCATCAATTATATCTTGTTGAAAATCGAGGAAAAATCTAGCTTTGAAAAAACGTTAAGCCCTTAGATCTTTAAATCCCCTAAATCCCGTCGGCGTTTGAAAAATCCGCGCGCGCGAAAACCGGACGAGGCGCTTGCAGCAATTTGATATAATTGACCGTGGAAACTTCAAATTCGATCCTTCGTCGTCGCAATGAGAGAACGAAATTACCGGAGCCTTTATGATATTTGACAAAAGGATAGGACACCCGTCGGCTTGATTTAATTCCTTCCTTCTTGCCGCGAGAAAATCTACCCCTCCCCCCCCCCGCCCCCTACACCCACGCGCGCCCGGATGAAAAAACGAGAATTGCGCCTCGCGGCGGTGTCTGTCTACATGCGGCGCAAGTGGGTTAATTAAAATCTTCGCCCAAGAGCGTTCCGCCGACTGCGCCTACTATATCCGACAGATTTATCGTTAATCGTCGCTAACCGAGAATGATCGATGAGATGAATATAACGATCGCTACTTGTGCGCGCGCTATTTTAGTTCTATTGTCTATTGTCTGTACCGCGCTCTTATAGAACCGAATCTGTATTTCGCACGAGTCTCATTGTTTTTTTTCATTGTATAAAAATTGTAAGATTCCGAAGAAAAATACCAATACAAAGTAAAATAAATTGCTTCGAATGATATCGAAAGATTTTGATACTAGACAACCAAATCCGTCGAAATGAAAATCTGGATTTCAAAAATACAATTTACATTGGGGACGATTGATAAGTTGCGAGATAAATAAGATACGTTGCATACGCGTGGCACACATACACATAATATAAACGCAAATATTGACAGAGGTATATTTGCAAGAATTTCTTTTTTTTTTTTTTTTTTTAGGTTTTAGAATCGTTGTTTTTATTGTGAGCTCTTCGTCGGTTGCAATTGAGCCGTTATTCGCGAGATACTATAAACAAAGGCGCAAAAACTATTTTACGACTACTTTTGCCAATATTAAAATATATGAAAATTTTTTGTAGTTCAAATCGTTTGTCGTTTGAACGCAGTACCTCTAACGCGTGCACACACGCTCCGCGCTCGTCAACGACGCATTACGCTTTATTTCCGCTTCCGTTCCCCCACGTTCGCGTATGAAGAACAGCACCTGCTCGAATTACATCGCATCGCGCGAAACGGCAACGCACCAAGAGGTGTTGCGCCCTTAAGGTATTAACCTCGATTGTTTTCTAATTTTCAATTTTTACTTTAAACTTTTACACAATGTTTAAAAACTCGATCTATGAACCCCTGAATTTGTCCAGATTTTTTTACCGTACAGTTTTTGAGAAAATCGAAAACGAATTTCGCATGATTTAACATGGAAGTGATAGGGAAAATGAGGAAATCACGTGCATTTACCTAAATATCTAGAGTTCAAATTTTCAGATTTGGCTAAAAATATTACTACAGCTTCTTTAAACTATAAAGAA
>NW_018020818.1:142152-148929 GCF_002006095.1 Pseudomyrmex gracilis | reverse complement strand
AATATCTAGAGTTCAAATTTTCAGATTTGGCTAAAAATATTACTACAGCTTCTTTAAACTATAAAGAAAATATGTGTGAAAAATCAGACGCCTGTGCCATACAGTTTTTCAGTAATAATTAAAATAACACAGAAAACGAGCGATTTTATGATTAGTATGAGAAAGAGCAACGTTGCCTCAATTGGAGTGAGATAGAACTATCTCCGCTCCCCCGCGCCCGCAGGGACGTGAGGATAATACCTTAAATCAAATTTCGATCTTTTGGAAAATCACTGGTATGAAAGCGCAAAATGCAAGTTCTGTTTTTTTTTTTTTCAAAAAAAGAAAAACAAGGTAAAAAACTAAATAAATTTCACTGTTTTTATATACACTTTTTTTTTAGTCTAGTTACTCTCCTGAATATATATGTATGCGTGTATGTATCTTGACCAGCTGAATCAAAATCAATATATAAAAGAAGGAGATGGATAAAATTCACTAATTAAATCGCGCAAGAGAAATATGACGTCAAGTGATTACCGTGTCTAAGTCAAAAGACAGAGAAGTTTACACATCCTTCTCTCTTTCGTACTTGAGCAAACCTGTGCGCACGACCGAGCCAACTTTTAGCACCTGCAAAACATAATAGGAAGAGGGCTTCGAGAGAGCTGCAAGGTTGGGATTTATGTCATCCTTTTGTTTCTGCCGAATCAGCAGCAACCTCTTTTTCTCGGCTCTCTGAGAATCAATACGTGGATTGTCACTTCGTGGTAACAAAAAAAAAAAAAAAAGAAAAAAAAACAAATTTTATCCTTTGCGGAAAAATCCTTTGAATCGGAGCGCTAATTGTCGTCGAATTAGTCGGGAATATAGCCATCCTCCTCGCTATTACCGCAGTCGCGAGTTTGCACCGTATAACGGACATATAGGTATGTGCAACGATGCGACAAAAAAAGATACTCTTTTAAATAAAGTTTACCTAAAAATAAGTAAATTTTTGATAAATTTTTGGTACATATTGAAAATACGAAATGTGTACAATATTCTCTTCGAATTTGTTTAACACTCGTTCGCATTAAAAGTAATGTCAATAAAAAAAAAAAATTTATTAAAACCTCAAGCAAAGTTTACGTACTAATGTTGATAATTTATTTGTTGGTAAAATTAAAAAGTGCGAAATATAAAATCAATTCGATTACGGTGCACGACTAAAATTACATTACTAAAATGTTGAAAGGAATGAAGGAGGAAAAGGTATGTCAGAGTGCAAGGCCTGATTTGTAAAAAATAAAACATTCAAACATAGTGTTTACTTAAACGTCGTTTATATAAATATTGCTACAAACTGTACACAGTATAATAAATATTTAACACCTACTTTGGTTTTTTTTTTTTTTTTTTTTTTTTTCTACGAAAGAACTAGAGTGCGTGACAAGAATTCTGGATATACAATACACGTAACATTTTGGTTACGAGCCCCTCGTGACGTCATATCATCCAAATCCTCATTTTATCCCCTTTAGCCCTTTACGCTCTTGCACATATGTCACGTACACGTGGCGTAGTATAACGCGCACAAGAAATGTGTTTTCCAAAGTTTTACACTACACAAAATTTACATGAATATTAACTTTTAAACTACTTTCCAAGTAATTAAACATTATTTTCTGATCAGAAAAATTTACAAGTGAAATTACATGCGTTTGTTGATTTGCGTGTGAAATATTCTTATTATTATTCAAAGCGTACATATGTACATCAAGAGGAACTCGAAATACGAATCGCGTCTCGATCGACATCAAAAAGCATGCTCAACACCGATCGATCGTTCTTTCTTTCCGTTTATTAATTCCGACCGAACAAAAACTCTTATTTTCGCAAAAACGCCGAATAATATGCAATAATAAAAAATAAAAAATTTTTTGCCATTTATTTTTGCAATTAATAGATTAATAAAAAACGATTAAATCGCGCGTAACGTCTTGATATGTAAGTTTCGCGTAAACAAAAGCATTCGATCGAACTGTATATAATTTAAGGAAACTCTGCAAGTTTAAGCGGATGTGTCTCGTATAATTATCGCGTTACGGAGTTACGCCGTTCGAGGTCAATAACATTCGATATTCCCCTAGGAAGCGTTCCTAACCTTCGGCATCTCGAGAATATGGCGTTCTTTATTCGCTGTTCCGTAACAGGGAATAGCTTCGCAAAATTTATCATGCGTTCGAAAGAGAAAAAGATAAACAAAATGGTTGATCGCGTCGATAACTCGCGGAACGATCGATCGGGATATGTGGATATCGTTTAATATGTTTTATATAAATCGACATATATAAAATGTCTAATTACATTCGTTGTCGGGACGCGCGTCCCTTTTTCGTCAAATATGGCCGTTTGATTCGCGCGTCACTCTATTTTTAACTCGTCGCTCACACTCACCAGGTATTGCTTGCAATGTTTTTTATGCTTAACGCAGGTGGAACGCTTCTTCTTCTTGGATGCTGCGGCGGTCGAGGCGACGACCCCGTTGCTAGATTTCTCCTTACGGGGCGTTGACAAGTTCGACTTGTTCGCGGGCATTGTGCTCGCCCAGTTTTCTCACGAAGCCCAACTTCGCGTCAAGTTATCACCCCCTAGATCGGTCCGCAGCCGTCCCGACGACGATCACCGAATACGAATTCGAACGGTTCCAGCGATGAGAACGAAGGAGATTGATAACGACGAGATTGAAAACTTTTCACCTTCACTCTACGGAAGCTGCACGCGCGGGGATACACGTGCGTGTCACTGTGTGCGCGCGTATGACACATGCTCGGTCACGCTCGGCTGTGTTCGGCTCTCGAAGCCACGCCTCTCGCACTGCCGCGCGGTCAACCGCCAATTATTTGAATTTTGCGCTAAAAACTACAATCAAAATTTGTATAAAAATAAACATATCGTTCTTTTTGTATATTTGGAAGAAATATATAAATATGTGTGTATAAAAATTCGAGTAACTCAGTTAGAAAAAGTAATTATTTTAGTTTCTTATTTTGTCGTAAAAGACTTATACATGTATTTTTCGATAAAACTAAACACATTCCCCTATTGTTGATACATAAGCGCTTGAGCTGTGTTCGAGGAGCGCACTATCAGCTATTGATTGTACTTTTGTTTTATACAGGGTGTCCGACAATTACTTTAACATCTCTCGTAGGCAAGTAGGAGTAAAACTGAGTCGAAAAGTCCTGAACCATTTTTTTCTATTATTTAAAAGAAAGGAGTAATTATTGAGTAAATCGGGCCAATCAGCGCCGACCTTAAGCCGAACGCACGTCAGTGAACCACACGTCTGGTATGCGTGAGCGCTCCGCGCGGCTACTACTGACGTGAGCCCGGCTAAAGGTCGGCGCTGATTGGCTCGATTTATTCAATAATTACTCCTTTATTATATGTAATAGAAAAAAATGGTTCAGAACTTTTCGACTCAGTTTTACTCCTTCTACCTGCCTACGAGAGATGTTAAAGTAATTGTCGAACTCCCTGTATATCTAATAAGGGTTAGATGGAATAGTGCGTTCTTCGAAATAGCAGCTTTGGTATTAAGTGTATAAACTTAATTATTTTTTGTACGTATTTGCTTCGATAAAAAAAATAGAAAAGTTTAGAGAAAAAATTTACATTATTTGAAAAAAAAAACAATGAGTGTAACATTAGTTAGGTAATAAAAAATGTGGAGAAAAAACATTTAGTTTTGGAAGAATAGTTTGCACATTTATATAATTTAATATATGTAAACAAATATATAATTGAAACAAGGAGCTCTAATTAAAACACAATAGGTGCATTCAGACAACTTAACAGTTGCACAACGGTTGAGAGATAGTCACTTCTGATTGGATCATACTTTTGGAACCGCAAGCAGATTTTGAAAAATAGTCCTATCATAAGTGATGATCTCTCAACCGTTGAGTTGTCTGAACGCACCCAATTGTTCAAGTTTAGTAATAGCGGTAGTTTATTTTCAATGTTTTATTACAAAATAGACGCCATATTAATTTTATTCACTCCGCTCACCTCGAGATGACGCTTTCGTCGAGTTCTCCAATGTTGGTAACACAAGAAATGAAATTTCCCTAGGCTTTTATATACGCTATTTACTGGAAAAACAAACGAAAAAAAATGTAAATTGTATGATAAATTCAATGAGGTAACACAGACAATGCGGAACTATTTTGCGCATAAACAACTGTAAAAACAATGATGAAAGCGATTTTACAATAGTTTAAATAAAGTTAAAAACATAGACTTATATAATAGACGAAACATTTATATGACGAAGTTGAAGACAACATTAAAGGACAGAAATAGTGCTGGAGTAGTTGTTTCTCTCTCTTACAATAAGAGCGGTGGGGTACCAATCATCTCACACAAGTCTATCCTATCACCTCTCACTATCACTCTCTCTTAGATTCTCGGACGTCTATCTTCGTTGCTCTCGGCCACTCCCTCGGCCTGCCGCGGCCACCAATCAACTCACCGCTAGAAAAGAAGAGAACTACCCCCCACGACTATTTCTGTCTCTTTTAACGAAGCTTCAGCTCCTCTTACATGAATGTTCCGTCTATTATATAAGTCTATGGTTAAGGCCTGTTCTACAATACAGTCGTAAGCTGTAAGTCGTAAGAAATTTACATTATTAAGGCCTGTTCTACAATACTGTCGTAAGCTGTAAGTCGTAAGAAATTGACTAATCACAGACAAAGTACAGAAGAATAATCGATTGTGATTGGTCAATTTTTTACGACTTACAGCTTACGATTGTATTGTAGAACAGGTCTAAGGGCCGTCTACAATGGAGAGTTGTAGTAATAGTAAGAAATTGACCAATCACAGACAAAGTACAGAAGAATAATCGATTGTGATTTGTCAGTTTCTTACTGTTACAGTCTAAAACTTTCCATTGTAGACGACCCTTTACAATTGACCAATTACAGATAAATCACAGAAGAATAATCGATTGTGATTGGTCAATTTCTTACGACTTACGGCTTACGACTGTATTGTAGAACAGGCCTAAAAAACAGCGCGGACGTTTCCTAAAGCCTATGTCACACTACGGATTGGGATTGAGATTGGATTGAAATTCGACCAATCAGAAGAAAGAAAATCAATCCTAAGTTTACTGATCTTCGCTCTCTGATTGGCCAAATTGCAATCCAATCCCAATCCAAATCTGTAGTGTGACATAGGCTTAACGTCCGAGAGACGTGAGATTAGCAAGATCGGAAACTCGCATTTGACAGACGAGGGCGTCGATCGCCGCGCTCCTATCGGCCCGCGGAGTCCGGGAACAAATGGTCGTGTGCCAAAGAAAAACAAAGTGACAGCACGGAAGGGAGTTGTTGAGGGCAGGCAGGCAGAGGAGGTTGTGCGACGCGGACATATATAACAGACGGGAGAGACAATTGACGTTAGCTGACCCGTGTCTCCGCGCTCGAGAGAGAGAGAGAGCGCGCCGCCCCCCGTTTTTTGTTTCACCGCGACTCCCCCGGGTGGCGCAGAAGGAAACGCTTCGCGCCGCGAAATCCTAGGTTCGTTTCTTGCGCGTCGCGCAATATATAATATAAAAAAAAATAAAAGTGGTGCCACACAGTGCCGTCGTATCGCGCTCTTCGCGTCGTCGCAAAGTATCGCGCCGATATATATAACGCGACTTGTAATAATCCAGGACGAGAAGTGGTGTATGATGATCTGATCGCGGTCTCAACATGACCGTGGATTTTGCTGATTACTTTTGGGTGAGTGTCATTCAACGTCTTTTTTTTTTTATTCTCATTCCACTCGTTCTCGCGCCACCTCCTGTCTGTTTTTCTTCCCGTCGGGCGAATAATCGCCGCGAAACTTTTATTTTCTCAGGAATACAGTCGCGCGCGCGCGCGCGCGAATTTAGGTTATGTCGTGTAAGAGAGAACGTATTCCCCGTGACCTCGCCGATCCCCTTCTCGTTCTCGCTCCCCGTCTCGTTTTCCTTTCATCGCCGCGCGGCGATCTTGTTACACCCGGAGGTTCGAGCAAATGCGATTTGCTTTACTCGACGTACTCGTCAATGGAAGTGTCTCTTTCTCTCTTTTAAACCCCCTCCTGTGTCCGCGTCGTTTGTTTCTTCCTTTCTTTCGTTTCTCTTGGTGTACATCATCTCTTGATGATGAGCGTCTTGACTCGTTGACTTGTTTTGTCATCACGCGCGATAGACGCGCTTCCCTTTTTTTTTCTCTCTCTCTCGCTCTCTTGTGCATGTGTGTGTACGCATTTACCTCGCTATTGTACGCTCGTGTACGCGAGACGAGAGACGTCCGATGCACTCTCGACGCGCGTTGACATGTACGTACATGCGTAAGTACATGCACCGCGTTCTTCTTACATATAGTTCGCAAAGAGTCGGACTATGTGCTTGTTAAGAAAGAGTGAAGGACACCCGCCGGTATTTTTTTTTTTTTTTTTTTTTTTTTTTTATTTCTATTAGGTAAGCTTCGCGTGTAATTAGCGTTCTCTAATTACACGAACATCTCCACGTCTCTCCGACGAGTCACGCGTATATCTCAACAAATATTATCAGACTAATATTGCAGAGTTTGTTTGTCAAAACACGTTTATCGAGCGATTTATTAATTAAAGACATTTGTTTTTTTTTGTTTTTTTTTTTTTTTTTTTTTTTTTTTTTTGGGAAAAGCTTTGTTCACACACACATTTTTATTTTAGAATTTATTACAAATTTATTTACCATTATTTTTGTTTTGTTTTTTTATTTCTCACCAC
>NW_018020818.1:137024-141827 GCF_002006095.1 Pseudomyrmex gracilis | reverse complement strand
TTTTTTTTTTTTTTTTTGAATGGGAAAAGCTTTGTTTACACACATTTTTATTTTAGAATTTATTACAAATTTATTTACCATTATTTTTGTTTTGTATTTTTTTCTCACCACTAATGCATATTTATTAATTAGACATTTGTTTTTGTTTTTTTTTTCAAATGGGAAAAGCTTTGTTCATTTTTATTTTAGAATTTATTTTACAGATTTATTTATCATTATTTTTGTTTTGTTTTTTATTTCTCACCACTAATGCGTATTTATCTGAAACTTTGTTTTTCACGGGACATGTCGCCGATAAGATAATTGTCACTTCCTTTTTTTTGACATTGAAAGTTATTGTCACATATCTTGTATACTGGACATAACTAATTCAGAAAAAATTAGATCAACAGATTCAGTTCGCAGTCACATGCGTCGTTAAGTGGTTTTTTTTTTGTTTTTTTTTTTGCAATAAAATCAAAGTAAGAATTTATTGAGACATAACTCGCAAGTAATTGGTTGAAATGGGATGAACAAGAGAGTAATAATATATAATGACGGCTTATTGTGATGTCACTCCTCGTGAGTTCTGCACGTTGGCGAGTTTACCGCATGAGAGTATCAGAGTTCAAGTGTTAAACGGTTGAGTGATCCTTAAGTACTATTCCAGCGTATATATCTTTCAGCCATGATATTTTAATTCCGAGGAAGAGAGTTTTATATCACGACAAAACTGATATTGTGTATAAGAGACAGAGATTTTTTTTTATTTAATTGCGACAAATTGTTCTACTTAATTAGAGAGAGATTTTATGTTAATTTTTAAATTACTTATATAAAAATTTACACGCATACGTAAGCAAGAATTTGAAAGACTTTTAATATTTAAATATTTTAAAATTAGTTAAGAGGGTATTGGGGACCCTGCATATATAAGATGCAATATTAGCGTCATATTTGATTTAAACAATTGTTATTTCAATTCCAAAAAACTCGACGTGAAAAATATTACACGTGAATACATATATATATATATATATATATATTAGGTCTACCGGAAAGTTCTGTCCGTTTTTGGAATAAAACAAAATACAAATTTTTATTACCGTCAATAAACTTTATTAAGTAATATAATTGCCATTATTATTAATGATTTCTTGCCAGCGTGAGGGCAATTTCTATATCTCATTTTTGAAAAATTAAGAAAAATTTGTATTTTGTTTTATTCCAAAAACGGACAGAACTTTCCGGTAGACCTAATATATATATATATATATATATATATATATATATATATATATATATGCATTCATATATATATATATTCTCACATTTACTTATTTTTTTTATATATATATTCGCACAACATTGTGCGAACGGCTCTTCATGTCCTTATATTCACATATTATTAGTTTAAAAGACTTATAGAGCCTGTAGAGTAATCTCTATTTATCACTAATATTTTTAATATTTACTTTAAAATGCAATTTAAATTTAAGCAATTAAATACAAGTGCAATGAGATGATTGTAAAAATCTTCGTAAGAGCTTTACTGAACGTGTATTTGAATATAAGGTGTAAATAACCCAAACAAAAGTAACTGTATTTCAAACGTTTCGACTATAGTTTTAGTCCTCTTCATTGTCTGCATATTACAATTATAATACATAATTTGGCAACAGATATAAATAATGCGTAAATTGAAAAAAAATATAATAGAAGAAAAAACAATCAATAACGAATAAAAATACCTTTAGTCTTAAACAAATTATAATAACTTACAACGAATTGTAATATGCAGACACTAGAAGAGGACTAAAACTATAGTCGAAACGTTTGAAATACAGTTACTCTTGTTTGGGTTATTTACACCTTATATTCAAATACACGTTCAGTAAAGCTCTTACGAAGATTTTTACAATCATCTCATTGGATTTACCAATTCTGAACCAGAGGCATCCCTCACTTTTTAAATATAAGTGGTTTTTTTGTTTTTAAATCGAGAAAGATTGAAATGATTGTTTTTTCTTACTTATTTAAGGGCGAAAAGAATAATGGATTTGATGTATTGTACCATAACATGAAGCATGGTGTGCTCGCCAGCAAGGAATTGGCTGAATTTTTGCGCGAGAGATCAGCCATTGAAGAAAACAATTACAAACTTCTTAGTAAGGTGGCAAAGCAGGCGAGCAATAGCACCCAAGGAACATTCGCACCTGTATGGGCCGCTCTGAGAGGTGCCGCTGAGAAACTCGCCGTTCTGCACTTGCAGATGGCCCAGCGGGTCAGCGAACTCATAAAAGATGTGTCAAAATACGCGGACGAACTGCATAAGAAGCACAAGGCTGTATGTAATTTTAAAAATTTTTCTCTAACTTTACTCCGGGGGCTGTGTTGCACCATTTCGAACTAATATATAATATACTTGATGTTTCTCTATTTCTTCGATCGTGACTTTATTAAATATAGAGATACGTAGTTAATCGCTTAGTTACAATTGCTACGCGTTCTTTCTGATATAAAATGCATTTTGTTATATATGTGTTTCATACGTTATCAGTATCCGCCCACGGACGGGTCAGTAGGATTTTCATCGTCAGACAATTAAAGTCGGTGCGATACGCAGAAATCTTATCTGTCATACCGTGCGCACAAATATATATATATATAAATATATATATATATAAATATATATATATATATATTTATATATATATATAATAATACAATATATAATAATATATATAATAATACAAATATAAATATATATATATACATTTGCCAACTAATTGCGTTCATTAATTGAATTTTAACAATTAACGCAACACTGGTTGCAAACCCCCATGAAATAACAATACGATTATTGATGTGACGATCTAGGTGAAGGAAGAAGAATCTTCTACTTTAGAAGTTGTACAGAGTATACAAAGCATTACGGTTACGTTGCAAAAAGCAAAAGACAATTGTTTGCAAAGGAGTCTCGAATTAGAGAAATTGAAGAAGGACAGTGCCAGTCAGAGGGAACTGGACAAGGCGGAGGCCAAGTTCAAAAAAGCGCAAGACGATTACAAAGCTCTTGTGGACAAATACACAATTATAAGAAACGATTTCGAGACAAAAATGACTCAGGCGTGCAGGGTATTGATGTATTTAGTTTTAGATGAAATTGTTAAAAAAAGTTTTTAAATTGAAAGTTTTATATAGTTTCGCCAGAATGTAACAATTATCGCTTAATCTTTTATACTTCTTTGTTATCAAGCGGTTTCAAGATGCGGAGGAGACGCATCTTAAGCACATGAAGGAGTTCTTAAACACATACGCCGATGTTTTGCAAACTAATCACGAGCAAGTCGGTCAGGTGCATATAGATTTCAAACGTCAATGCGTTGACATGACGGTGGAAAAGTTGTTGGAACAATTCGTTCAGAGCAAGTACACGGGTTTCGAGAAGCCAGGTATAAACCAAACGCCAATCTCAGACGAAACGTTTCATTACTTTTCTGGTTTATTTTTTTTTCGTTTCTTTTTCACCGAACGAATATCGTTAAAAATCAGGTGTGATCGAGTATGAGGAGGTCATGACCAGTTTGGCGGAAATGACCAGCCACTCTCAGTCCGAGGGCAGTGCGGAGACACCTAAGGAAACGTCGAAGGGCACCAACGGCGAAACAGGCGTAGCCGGTAACAATCACAGTTCAAAGAAAGATCAGGGATTAAAAGGGGAGGGTGGTACTTTAAAGATACTGGATGGGGAAAAGGGGAGGGTAATACTGGAAAAGGATAGAGAAAAAGAAAGACAAAAGGAAAAGGACAGAGAATTGTCACATGCACAAGCCACCAAGGCTTCCCGCCGTACTACCTCGCTACTCAACCTGTTCATGTCCAACTCCCAGGGTAGGTTTTTCTCTCTCTCTCTTTCTCATTGCAGTTACGTAGATTTTTTTTTTTTGTTTTTTTTTTCAGAGTCATTTATCTCTTTAATTGCGATAGTTTCGGTCTGCCGCGGTTTTGATGCAACAAAGTGCTGTATCTTTCCATCTTTCTGATAGTATTTTATTTCGTGATACTCTCACACATGGTTTCCACATTTATGAATCCATGCGAAAGGATGATAAATTTTCGATTTCCAACAATAAATCAATTTTTTTGTACAAAGAACGTGAGAATTTTCGGCAATTATATATCAGCATAACGTTGCATGTAGGCCTGGTAGGCTGTTGTTATTATTTTTTTAATTTTATATATCGGTAGTGCCATATCATTGTGGTTACACGTTATACTTGCTCAATTGAATTTGCAGCACTCAATCACAGATATATATCAGTTTAAATACAAAATACAGTTTTTATCGACTTATTTTATGCTTTATGTGGTTGATTGTGTTTTTATACTTGCTTTTGCGTAACGATCTAACATTAGGTGGAGGATGGCATATGGAATACCATTTGTGTTCCAGGGGATTTAATTTTTTTTTATCTTGATTTGATTGTTTTTATCATATATTCTCTTGTATGTGAACATATATATTATGCAGATACATCTTATTTTGCGTTTTACTGCGCATATGCGAAATAAGTGAAAACGAATAAGGGTTGTGTAAACACCAAGGTTGGGTAAGTTAAATTTTTTGTTTTTATTTAAGTTAAGTTACAGTTAAAGGTCTTAAAGATTTTATTTAGTTAAGATATAAGTTAATCCACAATGAAATTAATTGATTAAAAGTTAAGTTAATAAAAAAAATAATTAACAAGTTAAAAGTTAAATTTTTTTTCATGATTTTAGTGTTTTAGTCTTACAAATAATTACAAACATTTACAGTGTTTT
>NW_018020818.1:134810-136789 GCF_002006095.1 Pseudomyrmex gracilis | reverse complement strand
TTTTGTATGCAAACAAATAAAAAATCTTATGGCTATAGTAGATTCAAGAGAGTTGAAATAAAAAGTTACTAGTTACCGATAAAATATAACTAAATAAAGTTAAAAGATAAGAGTCTAAAAATGTAACTAGATAAAGTTAAAATTATTTAACTTTTTAACTTAACTTTTATCTTTTTAACTAGACACTACCCAACCTTGGTAAACACAGACAATTGATCAGACATAATTTTGGATGCAACAGGATATTTTTTCTATTTTCTGATTTATCTTTGGCCTTTTTTTTTTTTAATGCGTTATCACTTGTTTTATATTACAATTACGTGTACAAAAAGTAAAAAGCATTGCGAACAATTATTATTTAAGATATCGTTATTCCCCTGGAACGCTCTTATGCCACTGAAAGTGCAAAAAGTTTCTTGAAGTTCCGATCGGCATAAAACTAACGCGCGTAACACGGAGCGAAAAGAAAATAGGGTTCGTCGATTGGCGAAAAATTACACGTAAGAGACGTGAGAACGATAAGTGTTGTTTCAGACAAACAGAGGCAAGCAGGGTCGTCTGGTTCGGCACCTGCCACACCTCAAGGGAACAACCTGCCTCCTGCTGTTCCACCTCCCAGCATCTCCAGGAACCCTCTCAGAGGATCTAAATGTAACAGTTTACATTGCGATTACTCTCTACCCCTCTACCACACCCCTTCTGCGTCTGTACTTTGTTGTTAAAACACAACACGCATTTTATTTATAGAGGTTACTGGTACTACTGATTTTTTTTTGAAGCGCAGAGTACGTGGAAAGTAAAATTGTATTTCTCTCTACTCGACTTTCACACTAATACAAGATTAATTAGCGACTTATTGCGCTTCTCTTCGTACGGTTTCTATTTCACATCTTTCTTTCTTTCTCTTCTCTTATCAAAAGATATTCCAAAAAATTACACATACAAAACTTGAAGTAACAAATTAATTAATTGTTACGGTTTTTTAATTGGTTTTAATCTCTCGGTGTATATATTATAGCTCGGATATATGAACGATTTGTTATTTAATCGAAGTTTATTTCAAAAACGTTGAAATTTATGTCTGTAGAAAAATTTTTATCAGCATTTTTCGATAAGATATTCTATCAACATATTCGCAAGAGTTAAATAATTAGCATTCACACCCCATCTCATTCGAGCCTTTCTTTGTGGCCGATATTCGAATCTTATGTTTAAAGTCGTTTTAAGTTTATCTTCATGATGTTTTTTTTGGATCCAATGAGAAACGACTCTTGTGCATCTGAAGATAAACTTAAGACAATCTTAAATACAAGACTCGACTATATTATGGTCTATATCAATTATTGGTGATTTCTTTTTTGTCGGTTGTTCGGTTAGTTTCTCTTTTATGGTGTTCGGTAACACACAAATGACATCATTTCGTATCTTACATCAGAAACGGGGACGCATGTTTGCACTTTAGTTGACGTTGACCTTGGGACTTACGCCCCTACTGTGTCTTCTTCGCTCTTCTCGTTTTTTTAATTCTCGTTTTTTTTTTTTTTTTTAGTGTAAGCATATGCTACTCGAGTTCGGGAAAGAACTTGCTTGATATATCGATAGCTTGACGTGATAATAAACAACGTGAGATGATGAATAAATTTATAGGAGATAAAAAAAAAGAGAGAAGAAAAGACACAGCAGTAGGGCGTAAACGCAAGTTTACTCTTAAAGTGCGGAAATGCGTCTTATGGAACGTTAAGTAAATCGTCTGCTAACTTACAGTGGTTGCGCGTATTATGGTTCCTCCACTCTGCACTATTTTAGAACAGCAGTGTACGTATACTAACCGTATATGTAAAGCGCTTCAAATTAATGTTACATACGCAAACGTGTTATTTCGTTAAACATAAACAAATATATATATATTTTATATATATATATATATAAAATATATTTTATAATAAATAAATATATTAAATATATTAAATAAATGAAAA
>NW_018020818.1:129831-134680 GCF_002006095.1 Pseudomyrmex gracilis | reverse complement strand
ATATATATATATATATATATATATAAAATAGAAAAATATATATATATATTGATGTAACGTTAATTTCTGCTTTGTTCTGTAATGCACACGCAAAAAATATTTCTTCACTTTGATTCGCATTTTTGCATTTATCGAGCTTAGAAAAAAAAAAAAAAATGTTTTTGCGAAGACATTCTCTCGATTGAAAGAAGAAATATTTTCAGTTTTTCTATTTTACTGTACTAACAAAAACGCTTGCTTAGAAGACATAAGCAATATATTTAGCATTAGAACTATATATATATAGGTATATGACTTAACTTGTTCTCATATTTTCGAGGTTCTCATTCTATGCATAAATTGTTTTTCTAACAATCTCGTGTGTAATTCATATATATTCAATTACGGCGATATATAAAATTTTTACAGTAAGTTTTACACACAATTATATACATATGTGAAATAATATTAATTTACTCATCTGCACAGAGTCAAAATATCGTCCGATAACATACATTTCGATATATATTATGAAATAAATGCTAAAAACAATTCTATGCCTCTAATGGATATTTTTCATAGATATAATTTCAGAGAGAAAAAAAAGTAGAAATTAAATAACATGTTATTTCATTTACGTCGTGCATTATAGGTGTGTTCAACTTTTTAGCTTTATTTCTGTTCTCTCGTGTGTGTCGATTCGAATTAAACAAAAAGATACATAGACATACGGGGATATGTTTCACGAGATTTAAACACATCGTATATATATATCTAACTTTTACTTCAGACGCTAATACATATACCGCTCTCTCCTAATAAATGTCCTAAACTAAACTTGCGACTCTACACATGGATCACGCCAAAAAATTCTATATGTTTTCAAAATCTATTAAATTTCTAACGACGGTGCAGTGAGATAAAAAAAGCAAAATGATTAAACTAAAGGGAGTTGGACTTGAATAATGTTGAAACACAAGTGTGGGGTTGGCTACTGACGGGGCCTCAGGTGAGCCGTTGTTTTGTAAGATTTATTATATATTTGCATGGCTCACGTTTATATATTATATATTATATATACATACTTCTTACGTTTATTTTCCAAGTGTAGGAATTTTTGAAGTTTATTTTTCGATAGCGTAATATGTGATTCTGCAAGCAGCTACAATATATGTTCTCATTAGTGACAAATTCATTTTTTTAGTATCTTTCGCAGAGCATTCACGTTTAATAGATAAATTACGTTTTATTATTATAATTTGTGTAAAAAATTTATATTTTTTTAAAATGTTTATTTATTCTTTTTTAATTTTTAATTTTTTTTTCTTTTATGTCTGCGACCGTATTTTCGTGCATGCGTAAAAAATAAAAACGTATAAACATTTACTTGCAGAAGATACATGTTCTTCTGTGTGTGTACTATCTTTCAAAGAGAGAAGAAGAGCGTGCAACGCAACCTGCCATTTTTATAGTGTCAGTGTGTAGGTTTGGTAATTGTTAGAAAAACAATTTAAAGAAGAAAGTAGGCGATGCCTAGAAAGAAAAAAAAAACTGTAGGACTATTTTGTTGGTGGTGGTACGTGGGGTTATCTTCAATATTTCTACTAACGTAACGTGTATACTCTTACTAAATTCTTTTTATTGTCATATTATCTCACTTTTGCTATATCTCTGTCTTTCTTTTGCTAGTAGATATTATTGAACTACGTTAGTTCTCATTCATTTTAAATGCTGATAAGCGTTCCGCATATCGAAACGTAAAACTTGTGAAATATCATAGTATCGGATGATATGATATTGATATAATATTGAATATTTCTTTGAATTACCAGATATATGATATTCGTCTTGATAAATGTTCAAACAAACTAAAATGGAATTCGCGTAAAAGAACTCATATCAGCATCATCGGAGAATGTGGAAATTGATCAAGTAGTAGTAGAAGCGCGTCCACTAGAGTTACATAGTGGTTGTCGAGAACATTCGTAAATTTCTTTTGCATTAGATGTTATTTGATCATGTTGCGCTATGTTTTCAACACTTGGAAAGTAAAGTGTAATTCTTATCTCTTTCATTACATTATAAATATACAGTGTTTATCTCAAACATTTATGTTTAATATGCTATAACGTTGAACTAAAACTACTTTAAGTATATAAATTTTCTACGAACAATATTTAAATTTTTAATTCAGAAAACGGATGACTCCAGATATTCAAAATTTCAAGAAGTGGACAAGGCAGTTGGAGTCAAAAACACAGTTGTTATTGTGTATAAATGTAATAATGATGATTTTCTTTATTTGATAGTGTTAATAAAAATGACGTTTCGACCATAGTTTTTGGTCTTTATCAAATTCGTTCTACAAGAATTGATTACAAAAAAAAAATTAACAAAAAATAATGTATGGAAATACTATTAACAAATTATGAAAAAGTGAAAACGCATTGTAAAATTATAATTTGTTGACTTACAGAAATTTGCTGTTCGCAAAAACGTCGATCAAGATACAAATTCAAGCTGTTATATGGTAGTGATCGCAGATAAGAGTGTTACTTAACTGAATAAATTTTGAAAACTATGATCGAAACGTCAATTTTATTAACACTATCAAATAAAGAAAATCATCATTATTACATTTATACACAATAAACAACTGTGTTTTTGACTCCAACTGCCTTGTCCACTTCTTGAAATTTAAATTTTTGTATCTAAACTATGTGCTGTATATTTATATATGTCATATAGATGTAGTCATGCAACTAGTTCTTCTGCTTTTTTATATATATTTTATTTATATATATATATAGTTTATACAAGTCATACAAAATATAGAAAGACATAAAATATAAGAATGTTTTGTAATTTTTTATTTTTTTTTTTTTTTTTTTTTTTTTTTTCAATATATCAAGATCGGATTTTCTCATGTATTTCTCGATTGATAAATTTTGATTCACATAAAACTATATTTTCTTTCATGCAAATTTTAGAATACATTTGTAAGTATTTTTAGATTTCGATTTTAGCGAAGAGTGTGTAAAACAAAAATTTATAGTACATTAATTCCATAGACACAAACGATATAGTTTGTTTTTGCTATACAATACTATAAAAGGTTTTTGTATATTTATTATTATAAGAAGTAGCTTTTTAGTTATATACGCAAGTTTGTTTTATTGTCTCACATTACGGGTATCCACAACCAACAGGGTTTCTTCGCAGTAGAAGAGAGAAGCGAAAGGAAAAGAAGGCGAAGAAGAAGAAGGACCTAGTGGAGACGAGTAGCAACAAAGAAGAAAAGTCTGACCTGTCAGTATATACACGAACAGCAGACCTAGTGCACACGGAGTCAGTTTTATCATCAGTAATAAAAAGTCGATTCGTGCTGTGAAATTTTTTATACATATACGTTTTATTATTGAAAGATAAAAATTGAACATTTGATTTGTCAAATCTCTCTACTGCGTTAAAATAATTTCATTTACACATAATTTTTTTATATTTATTTGAATTATATTAAACATTTCAATTTTTCAATTGTTTCACATTGTGTAACACACATCGTATGTTTGCAAGTGCAATAAGATCAGGTTCTTAGCATGCTTCTGTCGCAAGGGAACTTGTTGTGTAATGCACTGGGCCTGCTGGAACTTACAAAAGTATATTATTTTAATTATTTTTGTCACGGACGTAACAGGGAGGACAAGGACGACAGCAGAAAATCGGAAACGCCCACGCCGGAAGTAGACGAGGATGGTTTTTGCATCAGGCCAAAGCCGGATCCGTGGGAAAACGAGAAGGGATTTTATTCGAGCTCGGACACGGATTCGGAAGACGAGAGAGAACGCAAGATTCGAGTGGAGATAAAACCTTTGAGCAACGGCGGCGCACCCATGAGCGCCAGTGTAGACGAACTGAGAGCGACAGTAGAAAATTTGTCCTTATCACCTGCACCAACAGTAAGCCATTTTTTTGTCACAAGTTTTTATTTTTTCTCAATTCTGTTGTTATCTTGAAAAATTCACAGTACAATCATCTTGTTTATTTGCGTGTGTCTGACAAAACGTTTGTATTCGAACATAGGGACGTAGGGGCTCGAATACTGATTCTGATCATCATATGAAAAGGTCTCAGTCAGTGTCACAACAATTAGGAGGTAAGCCAAGCTCAGATTTACTTGGCCTAAACTTGTTCAATCCTAGCAGTACGCCGTCGAGCGCGTCAACACCGACAGGCAGCCATCCTTACGCTCCGCTGCAGAGTCCACCGCCGCTATCGACGTCGCCAACCCCATCGCAGCCACCGCCACCGCAGTCTGCACCGCCTACTACACATCACCGATTCCCGGGTAAGTCCCGGAAGCAAATGAGTTTGTTTATAGCTGCAAAGAAAAACAGAGAGATATATACATGTATGCGTATACTATGTCACATAACATTAAGGTATTACCCACACGTCCCTGCGGGCGCGGGGAAGCGGAGATAGTTCTATCTCACTCCAATTGAGGAAATGGCAACGTCGCTCTTTCTTATACCAATCATAAAATCGCTCGTTTTCTGTGTTATTTTAATTATTACTGAAAAACTGTACGGTACAGGCGTCTGAGTTTTCACACATATTTTCTTTGTAGTTTAAAGAAGCTGTAGTAAATATTTTTAGCCAGATCTGAAAATTTGAACTCTAGATATTTAGGTAAATGTGCACGTGATTTCCTCATTCTCCCTATCACTTCCATGTTAAATCGTGCGAAATTCGTTTTCGATTTTCTCAAAAACTGTACGGTACAGGCGTCTCATTTTTCACACATATTTCCTTTATAGTTTAAAGAAGCTGTAGTAATATTTTTAGCCAAATCTGAAAATTTGAACTC
>NW_018020818.1:122973-129356 GCF_002006095.1 Pseudomyrmex gracilis | reverse complement strand
CCAAATCTGAAAATTTGAACTCTAGATATTTAGGTAAATGTGCACGTGATTTCCTTACTCTCCCTATCACTTCCATGTCAAATCGTGCGAAATTCATTTTCGATTTTCTCAAAAACTGTACGGTAAAAAAATCTGAAAAAAATTCAGGGGTTCATAGATCAAGTTTTTAAACATTGTGTAAAAGTTTAAAGTAAAACTGAAAATTAGAAAACAATCGAGGGTAATACCTTAAGCGTGCGTGAAAGCGACAATACGTAGTATTCGCAGAATTTACAAATTTTAAACACACAACGTATTGTAAACTGTGTGTGCGTCTGTGTGTGTGTGTGTCTATATAAAATATAATGAAAAGAATTATAAGAATTTTAATTAAAATCTAGTTTTTTATTTTGAGGACTGTTACAAGCAAACTCAATATAATGTTGAATTTAAAATTGACGTTGACTTGTTGACTTGGTTTTGCGGAATTAAAAAGAGGAAACAATTCACAAAAAAGGATATCAAAATTGAATTTTTAGATGGAGATCTATTTTCGGAAGTCGGAGACATCACACCGGCCTTGCCGCCTAAACAGTCGGCATCCTCGACGCCAACGGGATCAATTGTTATACCGAGGCCGCCGTCACGGCGAGGAGACGGTCCTTCGCCGCGTGGCAGAATGTCACCGGCAACGATATCTCGTGCCGATAGCGTCGCCAGTTTGGAATTTCGCACAGCTGGCGTGGGCGTAGGCTCTTCGCGAGGACCGTCTCCGCTCACAATTGGCCTAGCCGATACCATTCCGCTGGCAGTAGCGTTCCACGAAATAGTACATTCCTATTTCCGCGGCACCGATGAGACTCGGTGTCAGGTGAAGCTTAGCGGCGACATGATGCTTTCGTTCCCGGCCGGCATTGTCGCAGTGCTGGCAAACAATCCTAATCCCGCTAAACTGACCTTCCGCGTAAGAAACACCAATAGGCTAGAGAGGCTGTTGCCAAATAGCCAGCTCATCAGCATGTAAGTTTATTATTTTGGCTAATCGAGATATATATATACCAATTGTCGAGATGATTGAGAGAGATGATTGAAGAGAAAATTTTATTGGAACACTTGTGCAGGGATGCGACGCAAACTACCGTTGACAGTACAATCTTCGAATTCAACATGAGTGCCTTAACTACGTTGCTACGGCGACAAGCTGAACAGAATCCTTCGGCCTCGTATTTCAATGTAGACATTCTCAAGTACCAGATCAAAGCGAAAGAAGGTGCCGGCTCCTGTCCCTTCCAATTGGTCGCATATTGGAAGTGCGAATCGAATCACACCGATCTCAAGGTATCTCATTTATTATGATTATTTTCATTTTTTTTTTTTTTTTTTTTGCAACATAATTCTTAAATTAGATGGGAACAGTAAATAGGTTGTTTATTGTATACGCTATGCAGATTAAGTGGATTCTATATGAATCCACGAGAAAATTGAATTTTCAATTCAAATATAATCATGTATATTAATTTACATTACTAAAATTTATATATATACATGTATATATATAAATTTTTTTTTCTCAGTGTATATCGGCTCATATTTGCCAGATTAAAATTCTTCATTATAGTTTAAAACTATATTAACCTTAATTTCATTGTTAATATTTGTTTATTTTCATTAACAAAAGAATTTAAAACAAAACGACTTCATTTTTCTATCTTACTTGTGGTAATTACAAATTCAATTGTTAATTCTAGATTGATTATAAATACAATAGTCGCGCCATGGCCTCACCGAGTCCTCTGCTGAATCTCCACGTGGCAGCGCCCATTGACGGCGGTTTTAAGTCGCTCAACAGTAAACCGCCGGCTCAATGGTTATCCGAAACAAATCGTGTACTATGGAAATTTACGGAATTGTCGCAGCACAGCGAGAGTAATGGGGTAGGGTCCTTGAAAGCGCGAGTCGAACTTGAACGTGGGCCAGGCAATCAGGGCACGATATTCACTCAATTCAATTGTGAGGGGACCACGCTCTCAGGTGTCGAGTTTGAGCTTATAGGCTCGGGATACAGATTGAGCTTAGTGAAACGAAAATTCGTATCCGGTATGTTAATAATTTGAACAAGTATTAGTAATTCGTGAAAGTTGATTTTTATTAATTATAAATTTTTGTATAATAATGAATTTTGGCTATTGAAGCAGTAACACATTTGTTGGAGTGTATATATTAAAATCCGTTTATTAACAATTAATAGTATAATAGCATGAACGCTTTCTCAGTCGCGATTTCACCTTTGTAAAGTGTTGGTCGGGATGGCTGGTGCGGATATCCTTGATCAACATTGAGCGACGTTTTCTATCTAAGAAATTTGTAAGTGACTTTGTGTACATTATATTTATTCTGCGATTTTTAATTATTATCTTTTGAAATTTATTTTATTGTATTAATTTTATTAATTGTACTTCATCAATTGTAATTATACGTTCATTCATTGTAGAAATGCATTTGAAAAGGACCTAATACAAGGGTCGAAAGCGTTCGTGCTATTATACTATTAATTGTTAATAAACGGATTTTAATATATACACTCCAACAACAGTGTTACCGCTTCAATAGCCAAAATTCATTATTATTTAAAAATTCTTGAAGCTCCATATAATCATCGTTACATAAATTTTTGTGTATTTTGTGAGTTTTCTTTCAATGTAAAATTGTAATAACGTGTTAAATAACGCGTCAAATTGTTTCTAGGAAAGTACATATGCGACGGAGATACAGACTCGCGTAGCAGATACGCCGCGCCGCCATCTAATGCGGATTGACGACTTCCAGAGTGGGCGCCTCAATGGGAGAGTCAGCCTATTTAATATTGGTACTCGCTTAAAATCATTCACTGCCCATATCACACGATTATCGATTGTATACCGCTCATACGTTTGGATACGTGTTTGGGAAGTTTGTTGGATACCAAAGTGTGTGCGTTGACTTAAGGATCAAAAAAAAAAGAAAGATCTTTTTATAGAAATCATGTATCAAAGCGCGCACGCGCGCTTCGTTTGCGAGAAAAAAAAAAAGTGCAACAAAGCCGACCAAAGTAATTTATACGCTTATTCCTGCAAAAGATGAAAAATGTGGTCGTTTATTGTTTTTTCACGCATTTAATGCCGAACGTGGTTCTGTATATTCCAAGTCCAAGTGTTTGATTGAAAATCCATATTGTATTTTATCTCAGCGGAAACTTACAGTTATACAGAAAAAAAAAAAAAATGTAGAAGTAAGATATCTCTGCGCTGCGTTTGGCGTTAAATGCATTTCGACTTAAATACGTTACCGGTAGCAACAAACAATTTAATAAAGATCTGACTTCTGGTGTGTGAGTCTCGCATCAAGGCGCACTTTTGACGGCGTTAACGTGCGTTCTATGTGTTTTTATAACGTATATTTTTTTAATTTTCTACACATCGCATTAGAGTGTACTGTTTTAACGAAGTTTCTACGATACAACGCCATAATATAATCGACACGAATAAAATAAATCCTTCTATTCCGTCGAACAAGAGAATTTTCCCACAAATGAAAATTCTTTGGTGTCCAGCATTATTCTCTGACATGACAATTTAGCCATTCGCCATTTTTGATTCTCTCTCTACATAAATCAAAAAAAATGCGCATCGCGTAATTCTTTTCTTTCTCTTTTTTTTTCAATCTCGACCTCTCCCAAAACAGTACAACACTCTTATTGTTATGTTTTGCGTTATTTTTTAATACAAATAGTATATTAGCAATTATTATATATATATATAAATATATATATTGTTAACCGCATGAGAGCGGAGAAAAAGTGTAAAGGATGTGTAAACGCCGATTACGTATATATGTACATTTAGCATTTATATTTTAAACGGTAGGGGAGAAGGACATAATACTACGAGTATTTCAATGATGAGAAATTTGCGTACGCCCAGTTTTTTAGTTTATTTTCTTACGCATGACGAAGACGAGAGAGAGTATTTAAGTAGCGTTTTAATCGCGTGCGCGATTTAATGCAAATGAAACTGTCTTACCGTATATAAAATAATGAGAGAGAGAGAGAGAGTGAGAACGAAAGCAAAAAAAAAAAGTGAGAGAGAGAGAAAGAAAGAGAGAATAAAAGAAAAAAAAACAGAGGTTAAATCAACGAGATAATTTTTTAAACGTTAACACGTTTGACGTGCGAGACGAATCAAATATACTGGTTCTGTATTTTTGAACGTTTAAAAGCTATATATATAAAAACATTTTTGATGTCGATAACAGAACTCTAGTTTTAGATATAGGATAGTTTAACGGCGAACGAAAAGGAAAAAAGAGTCGTTTATCTTAAATATTTAAAACTACGAGATTCTTATTGTTAGTATTATTAAACGTATAAAAGTTTCTCTTCATCTATATTACAGTTGCGACGCGTTTTCGTTTTCTCATCTCGAAAGAATATCTTCTGTTACAATTTGTCAATCACACACTTGTTCACACATGTCACACGTTTAGTGCTTTATCTAGAGATTGGTTTTTAACCCGTTAATCTGATCAATTTTTAATTTGATGGTTTATAAATTGCGAAATATTTTTTAAACTAACGTGTTAAACCATTTTATATATACGATATACAGTGAAGTAAGTTTAAATAGAAATCAGATCCTCGGAGGGATATTATGTTCGATGAGAGCAATTTATTTTTTGTGGTTTAATATTTTTTAAATTTATTCATCAAAGCAATTATTAAGTCTTTATTATCAATTAATCAGTTGAAAATAATGAATATTATTTACGAATAATTTTCAAGTGGTTTTTCAATCACATGGAATATTTTAACAATTGACAATTAACAAGTTTTGTTTTTAATATCTTGCAAAAATACGTTGTGTCGTATTTTGGAAAATTATAAGTGATGACAATTAAATTTAAAAGTTTATTTAACAATATTTGTCATACACAAACAAACTGAATTCAAAAATAATTACTCACGTAATTATATCTTTGCTTAGAGCAATTGTATTACGATATATAGCATATTTTATTATTAACCCATTAAAGGCCAAAAGAGATATTGTAAAGAGAGGTTTTGTTGAAACCGGTTGTTTTTTAAAAAAAGACCTCAATCTCTAATAAATAACAAAACTTACGAAAGAGTGCAATATGTAGAATTATTTTTAATTGAAAATTGTAAGTACGTTACATAACGTTCGAAAATTAGATACGGGAAGATATTAAAAAAAAAAACTTATTTGAAAAATAATTTGTATTAAAATTTATACGTGTACACTTTTTTTTAATTGCAACAAAATGTCTGCGTTATAGGCATTAATGGGTTAAACAGCGATTTTTTTTTATTGGCAAAATTCTATTATGTATTTCTTGTAAACAAATTAACAGAATTTATTCTGTGCATATCATATATCTGTTTCTTCACAAAAATATCTTGTTATATCCGATCCGCTAATTCTGGGGAAAAAAAAAACCCAAAAAACTGCGGAATCGGTTTTTAATTGCGCGCGTATAATGAGTATATATGTACATATTTAAGATTTAAGATTATATAAATGTAAGTCTTGTAAGAGAAGTCTGACTTGAATCATACAGTCCGGCACACACACACACACACACAATGTTTTCTTCCATGGTTAGCGACATCGACAACAGAACGGCACTCGCTGTGTTTGGGTCTAAGAGAGTTCACTTCTTCTATACTCGAAGCTAATATTAATATTAATCGATAAACCCTAGGAAAAAAAAAGTTCGTTAGACAAACAGCTCGACAGTTGAAGAATCTAGTTTACGAAAGTTGACGGGGGCACTAAGATACGTCAAATACGTCTTTTTATTGTAATTAATTGCTTAACCAGGCGCGACGTATCATTTCTTATAATTTTGTTGCTTCGAAACAAAAAAAAAAAAAACAAAAAAACAGAAAAAAAAAACAAAAAAAAATGTACGATCAATAAGAGATTATTATGACTGTCAGCGTTCCTGCAATACTCTTTATGCCTTTCTCTGCGACGCCTACTCAAGAACGTTACTTTCTGCTGATTGTTTTATTTTCTTATTTTGTCTTAATTGTAATCTCTCTCTCTCGCCAGAGAAAGGTATTATCAAGGTCTATAACGAAGAGCAATATGAGAACATCTGTAATACCATACGACGAAATTTCAAGTGACCACTCCATTCCTGGAGATTCTGACCGCAAGAGATTAAATCATCTCTCTCGATGATTGATATATATATATACAGGGTGTCCCAGAATAGCCGTACAATCTCTCGTAGGCAGATAGAAGGAATAAAACTGAGTCGAAAAGTCCTGAATCATTTTTTTCTATTATTTATAATAAAGGAGTAATTATTGAGTAAAGCGGGCCAATCAGCGCAGACCTTTA
>NW_018020818.1:118605-122933 GCF_002006095.1 Pseudomyrmex gracilis | reverse complement strand
GGCGCTGATTGGCCTGATTTACTCAATAATTACTCCTTTATTATAAATAATAGAAAAAAATGGTTCAGGACTTTTTGACTCAGTTTTATTCCTTCTATCTGCCTACGAGAGATTGTACGGCTATTCTGGGACACCCTGTATATATATTAGGTCTACCGGAAAGTTCTGTCCGTTTTTTGGAATAAAACCGGGGACTTATACTGGTATTTTACCGATATTTTTGGGTAATACTATGAAAACCCTTATGCAAACGGAAATGCAGAAATACCGGTATGACATCATACCGGTATATTTACCGATAATTTTTTCGTGATTTTTTTAAAGTAATATCTTAAAACTATAAGTGTTGTCATTATGTTGATAACACTTTATAATAATATAATGTTTATAAAAAAAACTGCCGCACAGAAACTTAATATTATTTAAATTATTATTATTGTTTTATATAATTAAGAACAGTAACAATAATTAATATAATTAAGAACAGTAACAAAATACACATGGACATATTTATCAATATCCAAATTTGTTAAAAATTTCACTTTACATTAGTCATGATACGTAATAAAAGAAAGCACGAATGAAACAGCTGCTTCAATTGGTTTATAAAAAAAAAGCGTCTTTATATTTTGTCGGTCTATAAGTCCAATAAGCGGTAGGAAGATTAATTATGCAACAAAAATTGCTTTAATTAACTTATCTAATTTTTAAGAATACCATTAGTAGGAATACCGAAATAATAACCGGTATTTTATTACGGTTTTCGGTACTATAACGGTAACGGTATACAATCTCTAGTACAATACCGGTATTGAAAATCATACCGGTAATAAGTCCCTGAATAAAAAAAAATACAAATTTGTCTTACCGTCAATAAACTTTATTAAACAACATAATTGCCATTGTTATTAATGATTTCTTGCCAGCGCAAGGGCAATTTGTATATCCCATTTTTGAAAATTTAAGAAAAATTTGTGTATTTTGTTTTATTCCACAAAAACGGACAGAACTTTCCGGTAGACCTGATGTATATCGGATAGTCTAAAACCACAAAAACACTTGACGCAAATAGATATTATTTTATATATATGATATATTTATTTGAGACTTATATATATAAGTTTTTGAATTGTGTTTGTCAACGCGATCAAAAATTTTTTCTACGTGACGCGTTTCATTCCATCGTTAACCCTTTCGATATAGTCGGGACTTAGCCGCGCGTGTGCGTAATTTATATAGAAATTTTGCCGCGTTATTGTTTTTTTAAAAATTAAACGTTGAGAATATTTATGATACAATTCAAACCAAAGTGAGTCACGTTCATTAGAATATTTGTCTCAAAATATGAGCGCAATGCGTCGACTATTATAAATCAACCGTGTGTCAAAAGGGTTAACGTAAGAATGGCACGCACGTTTGCGCGCTCTTAACAGTGTTAAAAAAAAAAAATTTATCTCTTTCGAAGTTCGCCAGGATGGAATGTAACGAGTGTGTAATTACGATTGGAGTGGTTTCTGAAGAATCGACTGAGCTCTCCTGTGATACGCAGATGTCACTATAATTTCGTAATAAACGTTTGTATTGAAAAACACATATATATATATGTATGTATGTATGTATATTGCAGCGTATATATATTCGCGTTTAATACTTTCTCTTCCCAACTTTGATCCCGAGGTATAGCTACGACGATAACGATAAACAAATCACGACGAAAGGAAAGCTCAGATGGATTTTTGCCATCTTGTCGAAATTGGCGACATTGGTGTTGACGAGTTATGATCGGTTAGTATTATAAATACACACACACACACACACACGCTTAACTGACGGAATTGATTTTACAAAAAAAAAAAAAAAAAAAAAAAAAAAAAATACAGTCCATCGTGTGCTCGCCAAACGTGTGATAAAAAAAAAAAAAAGAGAGAGGCCGAAGGAAAAAAAGACACTTGCCGTTAAGTAAAAATTCAAAATCGCGCGTACACACACACACGACAAGCGTAACTTATATATGCATAAATAAAAATTACACAAGAACTACAACTTAATAAAATGCAATATACGTAACATGTTGCGCGATACGTAGCGAGCGGTTGGTATGTGAACTCTTGTTGACATGTAATAATGTCCATATGTTCTCTAATAAAGATTTAGGATATTTTATATAAAAAAAAAAAAAAACAAAACAAAAAGTAATAACAATGCTTGTTGCATTTGCGTAACAATCTAATATATATATATATCATAAACAATTAAAACTAATAATAAAACAATTATAATTGAGTATTTTTAAAACATTTAATACTTATACATGTACGAGATATGTATATATGTAGGTATGTGCGAGAAGAATGCGAGACTTGTGTATTTCATATTGTACATATGTGCGGACTAGAAAACGTGAATATACATAAAGCGCTGAGAGACGAGTTTTACAACACATCGATGTGTAATATAAATCACAATCAACAATACAGCAGAGAACACCATATCGTGCGGCTCCAGGGGAAATATTTCTCGGAAATTTCTTTTCTCTACCCTGATAGGCACATTTGTGAAAATATTGCACAATAATGGCATCATGAATGGCGACGATTTTGCAACGATTGCACCAAGATGATTCGCCGTAACGCAACAGTTTTGTCAAAATAAAATTTTGTAAATAATATTTGTCAAAAATTGCGAAAAAGTCGTTACGCGTTTTCACAGTACATACCTCCGATAGGCGAATTGTGAAAATATTGCACAAATATGACGTCATGAGTGACGACGATTTCTTGCATTTCTTCGTACGCAATCATATTTCTACATATTTGAAACATCACATAGCTAGAATTTCTTTTCTCAATTATTGGACAATTTCTTTGTGAAATTAATTTTGCAAATATACCGCTAAGATGATTCGCCATATCGTTGTTCTTTTGCCGAAATAGGATTTTGGAAAGTAATTTTGCAAACAACTACAAATATTTCAGAAAAGATCAATGTTTTTGCATCTATTTCCTAAAATATGTCTGTATAATTGCAAATTACAATTTTAGCGCAAGATTTCGTCGCATAATTTTGTAAATGGTTTCCTATCAGGGTAGCTGCTCTTATTGCTGCGCGCTGTTCTTCTTCGATCTCGGGTCGCTGGCGGAGAAAGAGAACGGCGCGCGATAGTAGAAGCAGCCAAAGGAGAAATTCCTGAAAAATACTTCTTCTTCCCCTGGAGCCGCACGATATGGTGCTCCCTACCGCACATAATTATGCTGCCAGGTAAGGTACGTATTCTAGAATTGCTATGTGACTTCGCTCAATTATTTTCTTACAAATAATTAGTTACATCTTATCTTTACCAAGGTTTTGAATTAGTTACGGACTGTTGTGTATATTCTCTCATTATTTTCAGAAAATATTAAACACTGGAGGCTGGTCCATTAAACTTTAAACTTGAAAAACGTTCAAAGCTTAATGGACCCTGATAGCCAAGCTTGTTTTGCAAAATCATGTAACTTCCCAGATAGTCAACTGAATGCAAGTTGTTGGCAACTTGCCACAAATATTACTCGTATGTTTTCAGCAATGTAACAAAAGAGTGTATCCTCTTTTCAGTATGTTCTTGCCAGCAACAGTTTTCAAAATATAATAACAGCAAGTTTCCAACAACTCATCGGCAATAAACTTATATTATTTTTCTCAACTTACGAATAAAAATTATTGCCCATATATTGCTCACATATTGCTGACTCACATGTCCTAAACATTGGCGCTACAACAATTGATTGATAATAAAACTCAGCATATTGATACCGAATTGACAAAAACATTTTCGTTGCGTTAAATAAAAACAACACAACAGCAATTGGCGAGCAACTTAATCTATACAATGATTTGCTTTATATTGAGTTTTCACATTTGGCTATCTGGGTATTTGTCCGTTTCCGACATATTGTATTTTTGCTGAAATTTATGACGCGTGTTGTTGGCAACTTGTTGTCACGTTGCTCTTTATGTTAAGTGATCAACCGTTGACAGCAAATACACAGCAAGTTGTCGGCAACACAATGTTGAATACGTGTCATGTCCAAATCAAAGACAAAATGCCTGACTCACCTTGTTCTAAATTTGCTGAAAACTCAAGCGTTTTGTTTTCGGCAACATGACAGCAAAAACACAGACAGGTGGCTATCAGCCCGAAAAAAAATGGATTAGATCTAACTTAAATTTAACGAGATAAAAAAATGGAAAAATAGATCTAATTAGATCCAAATTAAATCTAAATAGATATAAAGTAGATCTAAATACATATAAACACATCTATTCAATTTACACTTTTATATATTATT
>NW_018020818.1:112998-117935 GCF_002006095.1 Pseudomyrmex gracilis | reverse complement strand
TATGGAATCGTTTTGGCTGCAATACTCTCATGTATTTGTCAACAGAGTTGTTGCGTTTTTTCTTTCTGTGTGCTAACAATTTTGGCGGTGTTTCCGTATTGTAGCATTTCTGCAAACAATTTCTGTTACCAAGGTCTGCGCCGAAATTGTCAAAAACAGAAATTGTTTGCTGGGTACATACACGCAGTACTACTTCCGGATGCGTTCTTATGTGAATTCCTGCAGTATGTGCCTCAACGTTTCATCTTCCTTGAAACACTCGATCAACATGTCTTCATATCTAAGAAAAATAATATCACACGTGTTGAAATTTTGATTCAATGGAACGCGTTACCAAAAGAGAATTTGCGCGAATAACATTTACATCTAAAAGGTAAGTTTATCTAAAAAGTAAGTGCAATCTCACACCTGATAGGTATGCGGATATTTTCACGCTGTATCGCGCCTAATGTGCGAACTCTCTTCAGAATCGTGTTTGCCACCACTCTTTCGTATTCCAGATATTTTTCGTCCTGCGTAAACCACAATGCCGCGGCGCACCTTCTGCCGCTGCGCACGCCTTGAACACCATGAAGATTCTCACCGCCCGCCGAGAAAGCCACCACACGTCCACACTTAGGCCGAACGGTGCCCCGAACGCGGCGTCTCTCCCGCCGATCGTCGACGAAGAAGAACTCACCACCGTGAAAATCATCGTTCAGATACAAAATTGCCGAATAGTCCCGCCACGTGTAAGCGGGATATTCTTTTACGCAGAAACCTTCGGTTTTTATCACACAGTTATCAGCGTGAATCTCGTGACTCAGATCCGTTCTATTTGCTGGCGAATCTGAAAACCGAAGGAACAACTAGGTAAAACTTTTTCGTGTTCAAGCAATTCTTTGTTTTTTTTTTTTTTTTTTTCCTTTCAAATTCGTTATATCATGCGCGCTGCAATTAATAAATTTTTAAAAATACTTTTCTAAAATTTATAAAATTCAAGCGAGAAAAAAAAAACAAACAACATCCGCGTAAATAACATTTACAACGAATACATTTGTTGAGGAACAATGTTAAGTACCCGAGAAAAAATGGATTAGATCTAACTCTAATAGGCAAATTGTTAAAATATTGCACAAAAATGGCATCATAAATAACGACGATTTTGCAATGATTGCACTAAGATGATTCGCCACAACGCAACAGTTTTGTCGAAATAAAATTTTGTAAATAATATTTGTCAAAATTTGCGAAAGAGTTGTTATGCATTTCCTTAAGTATATACATAAATTAAGTTGATTTTTTTGTATGCAATTATATTTCTACATATTTTAAACATCACATAGCTGAAATTTTTTTCTCAATTATTGAACAATTCTTTTTTGAAATTAATTTTGCAAATATACCGCTAAGATGATTCGCCATATCGTTATTCTTTTACCAAAATAGTATTTGGAAACTAATTTTGCAAGCACCTACAAATATTTTATAAAAGATCAATGTTTTTATATCTATTTTCTAAAATATACCTGTATAATTGCAAATTACAATTTTAGTGCGAGATTTCGTCACATAATTTTGTAAATGTTTTCCTATCAGGGAACTTAAATTTAACGAGATAAAAAAAATGGAAAAATAGAGATCTAATTAGATCCAAATTAAATCTAAATAGATATAAAGTAGATCTAAATAAATATAAAGTAGATCTATGGTAATTTACACTTTTATTTATTATTAGATCTACTCTTGATCTACTCAGATCTATTGTATTAGATCACCTCAGATCTGTTCAGATCTGCTCAAATCCAACTAAATCTGAGTAGTTTTAATTATAGTAGATCTGAGTAGATCTAAAGTAGATTTAATAATATATAAATGGGTGTAAATTTAATAGATCTGCTTATATTTATTTAGATCTACTTTATATTAGAAAAAAAAAAATGTAATAAATTAACAGAAACGCTCGAGTCTGACTATCTGGCATCTTAAATGTCATCTCCAAGGTAATTACACCATGTTTACTATCAACAGCCAACTTTTTGCGTTGCTTTTAAACTTTGACTTTGTTTATATCTTGACATAAATGTATATTGCGTATTTTTTATCATAGTATTTATATTATTTATATTATCGATATGTTTCACAATTGCGACTTCCAGAAGAAGACTCCAGTTAGAGTCGAAATATTTTGCGTATTTTTTATATTATCTCATGTAACGCGTTGATCATTAAATCCCCAGATAGCCAACTGAATGCAAGTTGTTGGCAACTTGCCACAAATATTATTCATATGTTTTCAGCAATGTAACAAAAGGGTGTATCCTCTTTTCAGTATGTTCCTGCCAACAACAGTTTTCAAAATATAATAACAGCAAGTTTCCAACAACTCATCGGCAATAAACTTATATTATTTTTCTCAACTTGTGAATAAAAATTATTGCTCATATATTGCTCACATATTGCTGACTCACATGTCCTAAACATTGGCGCTACAACAATTGATTGATAATAAAACTCAGCATATTGATACTGAATTGACAAAAACATATTCGTTGCGTTAAATAAAAAACAACACAACAGCAATTGGCGAGCAACTTAATTTATACAATGATTTGCTTTATATTGAGTTTTCACATTTGGCTATCTGGGTCACTATGTTATTATATTAATATCTTTTTTTGGCTCGATGTGACCTTTTTCATTTGCTAATTTGTACTTTATATCTATTTACATCTACTCTACATCTATTTAGATTTAATTTGGATCTAATTAGATCTATTTTTCCATTTTATTTTTATCTCGTTAAATTTTAAGTTAGATCTAATCTCCATTTTTTCCCGGGTATTGGTTCTTAAGATGTTACTTTTTTACATATATATCACGAATTAATGTCTACATGCCGTACCCAACTGTTACTGATGTGAGTATGTCAGCGAAAGTGACGTCAGAAGCACGAGGAGATGCGTTTCAGATGAAAATTACCGGGTAAAGCCGTTCGGCAGACCAAATGGGTGTAGGTGAAATACAGCGGTCGATCAAGCTCGAAATACCTTTCCACGTGATCGCGAATTGATTCCGTGCGTTGCAAGAACAGATTCAACAGTTCCGGTTCTATCAGACCGAAGTACACCATCTATAAATAATTTTGATAACAATAATAAAACACATCGGTCACATTTTTGATGCAAAAAACTAGAATAATAAACTATGAAGAAAGGTAAGAGTCTTATGCGAGATCGAGCTTCTTACCAAAGCCATTCGGCCAACAGTCACGCCTTCGAAACGTTCGTAAGACGAATGTGGGCTCTTGTTTTCTTCATAACCATCGCCTTCCACGGCAATCTAAGAGTTGATGAATTATTCATACAATATACACTTGCGAGATTGTATTTCATAGTGATGGGAATAAATCTAATACACAACAAATACTCGTAAGAAACCGTCATTTTTTGTTCGTTACAAGATACCTGAGCGAGTTGCATCAACAAATCGCATTCGGTGGAATTGAGAAAACCGTCGGCCGCATAACGATTTATCTCGCCGAGCTCTCGTTCTCCCATTATCAATCGCGCATCGTTCGTGACATTTTTTGGTCGCTCTGTGACCCTTGGTATCTCAATTTTCTTCTCGTACCGAAACGACAACAAATTGTCCAGAAATTGCATCTGCGCGGATGGCGAGTGACCCGGAGGCGGATGCAAAGTCGATTTCGAGAAAGATTCCTAAAAAAAAGACGGATCAAAGTACATAACGAACATGATGACGAATATGACGTTGCAGTTATAGAGACAAGTAAAATAAAAGAAAATGTTTTATCGTTTTTGTTTTTGTTTTTTTTTTTTTTTTTTTTTTGATCCCCTAATCGTCTGATTTTCCTACATCGTAGAAGTAAATAGGGTTGCATTTAAACAGGCGCTCGAGCGAATGTCTTCCTTATACGGTAAGCAATATACACACGCCTCATGTGTGTTTGATATTATATCACTTTAGTTTATTTTTAAATAATTTCCAACATTTGTTTATACATATATATATATATATATATAATATATATGCAAATTTTCTTATTTTTATCTATTTTATTGTTTTCAAATGTGTATACAGATATACAACAGAGTAAACAATATTTTAACACATCGATTAGCTAGTGGCAATGTACCGGAACACAATGAAGTTGGTCGGTTATTTCTAACCGACCGGGTATTTACGCGCGATATTTTTTGATTAACGTTTATGCGCGCGTCGCCCTTCGAATAAAAATTGAAAAATATAATAAAATACAGTATACGCACTAAGAATTTTTATCGATCATTATTATATTTACGATCGCATCAACCAACCAGGCGCCGGAATCGAATCAATGATGCGCTAGTCTCCGCACATTATCTACAAAGTAAAAGTTTTCCACGAGTTTTTTATATCGTGATATTTTTATTTACCTTTCCCAATTCTATTTTCAATTTTTTTGCATTATTAATTTTTTGGGTGAACGCGGTGAATCTGGCATCGATTGCCGTGAATTCCTGTGATATGTAATACAGCAGCCTTAGCTCGTACTCCTGCCGTTTCACATAAGAGAGCGCCTCCTGAAAACAATTTTTTGGATTAAAAATCCGTCAGTATATCAATATTTATTTTGCTGAGATTTAAGGATTATAAATAAAATACTTTTTTTTTTTTTTTTTTAAATACCTCTCTTGGCGTAAAGTATTCTTCTTCTACTTTCGGTTGAGTGCTATAATAATCTTTATTGTAAAGCATCGTCTCGTCGGCAGGTACAAACAACAAATAACTCGCGACCGCCGAGCAGGCTGCTTTCAAATTTCCCACTGTGAGCAAAATATACAAAAACAGATATATATCACATATAAAATAGATATTACGAAATATATTTACGGTCATACGAGCCGATCGCAGGATGTTGTGCGGAAAACTGCGTATATATATATATATATATA
>NW_018020818.1:109824-112953 GCF_002006095.1 Pseudomyrmex gracilis | reverse complement strand
ATATATATAAATATATGTATATATATATATGTATATATATATATATATATATTTATATATACACACATATATATATTTGTTTGCGTTATATATATATATATATATATACACAGTTTTCCGCACAACATCCTGCGATCGGTATATATCGGTATATATCGGTGTATATATATATATATATACATATATATATATTTGTTCGCGTGTAAATTTTTACGCGCGAGTTTTTTGAATTGAATATCAATTCCTAAATATATTTCGTAGTTTAGTAACGTATCGAGCTTTAATAAGATTTAATTGTTAAAATAGATATTGTTTACATCCTTTTGTTTACATTTCTCAAAACTTGTGATTTTAGTTTATTCAATCAGAGTGCTAAAGGTATAATTAAAAAAAAATAGACTTACGTTTGTAATAAGCAAATTGCAGATAATTGTAGTGGCTTCTAAGCAAATCGCTTTGGAAGTTGCCGTTCACGTTGTTCAGTTTGAGCGAGCATCCACGTTTGCATTTCAGACAAAATGTAAAATGATCTGAAGAAAAATAATTAAATAACAAAAAAAAAAAAAAAAACATTGACGAGTGACGACGATTAGCGATGACACAACGTCGTGGCAATTTCTCGATTAAAATTGATATCTCGATAATCTTTACTTGCTACGGAAGAAGTGAAGTCGAGGTGCCATCCTTGATCAAAGGGCCCCTCGCAATAAATCCTGCATTCTTCCTCGGATTCCATGTAAGATTCGAGGGAGTTCTCGAACTCGGCCACAGCCTCCGAGTAATTCTCATCTTCGTACGCTCTGACTCCCCGGAAGTACATTTGCACAAACGGGGCTGCTTCCAAATTCACGACTTTTTCAACAGCCACGCCAGGCTGATCGAGATAGAATCTAAGACTTTTCTTGGTTATCTCATGATCGGGATGTTTGGACAGAAAGGTAAAAGCAGCGTTCGCCGCATCTTGATATTTTTCTTTCTGTAAAAACAATTATCAAATGTGTACAAAACAATTTTTTATTATAGGTATGTTATTTATCGTATTATTATTTTTTTTATACTTATACTGCAAAAGCGATGTTATACATTTAAAAGAGAGATTATCGTATTTTTTCACGTAAATATTAAGTACAATGTCATATTCGTGCATATAATATTCAATTTCTAATTAATATCTCGAAGTCTTTCACTGTACATATATATGTATATATATATATATACTATATATATATAGTATACATAGTATACATTTTCAAATATAGTATAGTATATATATTATACTATATATAGTATAGTTAGTATATATATGTATATATACAGGGTGTTTCAGAACTATGGGATCAAACTTCTAAGGGTTATTCAGTGCAACAGTAGAAAACATTTGAGTATAGGGACCCATGTCCGGAAAAGTGTCACTACCGCACTACGGCCCTAAGACGCGTTAAAATTTAGAAGGACGATGAATTGCCTAAATAGGATTTAATGCATTTAATGTTTGCCTTTTGTACATGATATCATCACAACAATTGTTCAAAATGTCAAAATTGGCAAAGAACCTTCTTATTCAACATAGTTTTTTTTTGGATAAAGCAACATTTGAAATGACTGATAACGCCAATACATGATGCTAATACCGGCAATACTCTAATATTCAACCCTCATAAGTCAAAAAGTACTTAATAAAAATGAACTTTGTTATGGTGTTTCAGAAAGCTCTTGAGTTAGGCTATAAGAATCTGCAATAAAAAATAAGGAGTTCCGTTAAAAAAAATCGATGTGACCTTGATCTGACCTTGGCGGCGCAATCCAAGATCAACAGCAATACAATCGGTAAAGAGATCTTTTTAAACCACACTACTTTTGTATGAAACACTTTTCTGTAAAACTTATATTTTCTGAGATATTCAAGTGTTCCGGTACTTTTTTTCACCCTGTATATATATATAGATAACGTTAGTTTTTTTCCGCGATTGTTTTTCCGGAAATACGGAACTTCGATTTTGATTACAAATAGGACACGTCATATCTAAAGACAAATTGTTTTTTTTATTTATTTGTCAATATCAACGTTTGCACGCCCTTCGACTTGTATAAAAAAACAACACGCAAATTTTCAAAAAAACAGAGCTACGCTATTTAACGAATTAATGTAACGACGCACGTATCAGTTTCTTCTTAAGGTCAGGCAAAAGTCAATTTAACTCATGATTTACGAAACAACTACAAGTCGCTGTGGTATCTGCTGTGCTAAAATTACGTAATCCACCAGATTAGAATTCGAGGGGATATGATATTTTCGTAGTTGTTTATCTTTGTTAGGTGAACGCGCGTACGCACATACAAGAAAAACAAGAATCCAAATGACGCAAAATTACATCCAATAGGAAATCAATTTTCTTTTTTTTTATTGAATCTCTCTCGTCTGAAAGCTCTCTAATCGCTGTTATTGCATTTCTTTACGTACCTGAGAGTAGCAGACATGAAGATATTCGTAAACCGTAAAGTCGATAAATTTTCTCTCCGTAGCTTGCGGGAGCCGTTTGAACGCTCCCGCACCTGCGATTTCTCGATAATCCTGATTGCATTTCAGCAAGCAAAGCGTCTCTCTCACTTTTCTCTCATAAAAATGCAAATCCTCAATGTCTTCGGCAAAAATCGGCGAGGAACCCGCGGCTTCCGCTTTGCACTTTCGCCGACAAATCGTCGTCAAACGTTTGTACGTTTTATATCTATAACACGTACACATTTGTTGGCCAAATGTAAATTAAAATAAATAATTAATGCAACAATCACACACCTACCTACAATGTCATACACAGATCTCTATAAATTTTCTGTATTTATTTTTCTTTTTTTTATTTTCTGTCTATATTTTCATTTTCAAATATTAATTTTAAATGTTTTGCAAAATTTTTATTTTTGCGCAACGCAACATTTGCATTGTTTATGTACGATAAAAACATAAACACAATCTCTGAGTTGAATGTAATACCCGAGAAAAAATGGATTAGATCTAATTTAAATCTAACGAGATAAAAAAAATGGAAAAATAGATCTAATTAGATCCAAATTAAATCTAAATAGATATAGAGTAGATCTAAATAAATATAAAGTAGATCTAAATAAATATAA
>NW_018020818.1:103231-108680 GCF_002006095.1 Pseudomyrmex gracilis | reverse complement strand
AAAGCTCATATATTATATATACACAAATTACAATTTTTATCCACCTTTATATAAGCAGTAGTGTTCAATTGTTCATATTATTTTCCATTTAAAAAATTATCTTGTCTGATAATAATTATAGAATATTCTATAATAAAAAAATTTAAATATTCTAATATAATTATAGAAATATTCTATAATACTTATATAGAATATTTTCTGTGATGTTTTAATAAATTGTAAAATTAATTGAAAAAATTATATACGTATATATACATCGAGTTTCCGCAAAAGTACCTATGTGTTGTTAAACGGCCGGTAGGATAAAACTGTAACAACGCACCCGTGCAGAGCTTCGGTAAATCCCGCGACACATTCGTCCCAGTTGTCCTCAAGATAGGCTTGGATCGCGTTCTCGAAGATATCGGCGAGCGTGACATTACGCACGTGTTGCGTCTCGCTTAGGATCGATTCGTCGTGCTCGATCTCGTTGGTCTCGATCTCGTTGTCGGCGCCGCCGCAACACGCGCACGCTACAAGAAGAAGCAATACGAAAGGAAGAACGAGTCTCATTTTCACGCGGTTTCTCTCGGTAGACCGCTTCGAATCGCACTGAACGAAGTCGAACCAGCTTTGGAACGTGCACGCGTGGGTCGTGCATTCGCACACGAACGTGCACGCACGCACACAGCAGCGTATCTCTCTCTCTGTGGATATATAGAGAGTGATTCACAAAGAGATACGTCGCACATGTAACATTAAATACTGAAAGATCTCTCTTCGAGCAATAATGACGTAATATATATCTCGAGAGAAGTAAATAAAAAAATTCGAGCTGCGGAAGTTCTCTTTTATATTGAATAAACCGAATGAATTCTGTATATGTGCAAAATAATATTGAATCCACGGGAAAAAATGGATTAGATCTAACTTAAATTTAACGAGATCAAAAAAAAATGGAAAAATAGATCTAATTAGATCCAAATTAAATCTAAATAGATATAAAGTGGATCTAAATAAATATAAAGTAGATCTAAATTAATATAAAGTAGATCTAAATAAATATAAGCAGATCTATTAACTTTACACCTTAATATATTATTAAATCTACTTTAGATCTACTCAGATCTACTATAATTAAAACTACTCAGATTTAGTTAGATTTGAGCAGATCAGATTAGATTAGATTTGATCAGAATAGATCTGAGGTGATCTAATATATAATAGATCTGAGAAGATCAAGAGTAGATCTAACAATAAATAAAAGTGCAACTTTCCATAAATTTACTTAAATTTAACGAGATAAAAAAATGGAAAAATAGATCTAATTAGATCCAAATTAAATCTAAATAGATATAAAGTAGATTTAACTAAATATAAGTAGATCTATGGAAATTTACACTTTTATTTATTATTAGATCTACTCAGATCTATTATATTAGATCATCTCAGATCTGTTCAGATCTGCTCAAATCTAACTAAATCTGAGTAGTTTTAATTATAATAGATCTGATTGTGAGTAGATCTAAAGTAGATTTAATAATATATAAAAGTGTAAATTTAATAGATCTACTTATATTTATTTAGATCTACTTTATATTTATTTCGATCCATTTTATATCTATTTAGACTTAATTTGGATCTAATTAGATCTATTTTTCCATTTTTTTGATCTTGTTAGATTTAAATTAGATCTAATCCATTTTTTCTCGGGAATACGTGAGAAAATCTATATAAAGCGATATCTGTGTATACTTGAAGAAGCGCGGAAGAAGATTTGTGTAAGACGTATAAGCACAATATATGAATTGAAGCATAAAATGTCAATTAGTTACTATTAGAGAAGTCTAATAAAGATAATTTGTTATATTAGCGCTGTGTGTGTGTGTGTTTATGCCGGTGTAGCGCGTATATAAAGTTCTATTATAGTCTTCAAATAAAACTGTTCAACGAACTATACTTCCGGTGTCCCGTTTCATTAACCGGAAGAAAAAAACGTTCAACGTGTTCGCTGGCAATTTTTTAACGGGTTGAAACGAGTCTCGTCGTGAAACCCAACGTGTTTTTTTCTCAGACCTTGTGTATTTCGCTTTTGATACCTCTGTGTGTCAAGTGATGCAAACGTCAGCGTAGGAAAATAATATAGATATCACACTTTTCTTCTGGTGTTCTGTGCAGTTTCTACGTACAAGAAACATATAACGGAACGAAAAAACACATACACAAACCCAGATAGCCAAATGTGAAAATTCAATATAAAGCAAATTATTGTATAGATTAAGTTGTTCGCCAATTGCTGTTGTGTTGTTTTTATTTAACGCAACGAAAATGTTTTTGTCAATTCAGTATCAATTTGCTGAGTTTTATTATCAATCAATTGTTGTAGCCAATGTTTATGACATGTGAGTCAGCAATGTGTGAGCAATATGTGAGCAATGATTTTTATTCACAAGTTGAGAAAAATAATATAAGTTTATTGCCGATGAGTTGTTGAGAACTTGCTGTTATTATATCTTGAAAACTGTGTTGCTGGCAAGAACATACTGAAAAGAGGATACACTCTTTTGTTGCATTGCTGAAAACATATGAGTAATATTTGGTGGCAAGTTGCCAACAACCCGAGAAAAAATGGATTAGATCTAATTTAAATCTAACGAGATAAAAAAATGGAAAAATGGATCTAATTAGATCCAAATTAAATCTAAATAGATATAAAATAGATCTAAATAAATATAAAGTAGATCTAAATAAATATAAGTAGATCTATGGAAATTTACACTTTTATTTATTATTACATCTACTCTTGATCTACTCAGATCTATTATATTAGATCACCTTAGATCTGTTCAGATCAGCTCTAACTAAATCAAATCTAACTAAATCTGAGTAGTTTTAATTATAGTAGATCTGAGTAGATCTAAAGTAGATTTAATAATATATAAAAGTGTAAATTTAATAGATCTTATATTTATCTACTTATATTTATTTAGATTTACTTTATATCTATTTAAATTTAATTTGGATTTAATTAGATCTATTTTTCCATTTTTTCTATCTCGTTAAATTTAAGTTAGATCTACTCCATGTTTTCCCGGGAACTTGCACTCAGTTGGCTATCTGGGAAAGTACACAAATATATAATAGCATATGCGGCCATCTGAAAGCCTCTACAGCTCGATAACTTTTTATTTACTTCTTTCGAGATATATTACGTCATTATGCTCAAAGAGAGATCTTTCAGTACTTAAATGTTACATGCGACATATCTTTTCCAGTAAACACAAAGTAACAGTTACGTAATATATAAATTTCCCACTCAACAATGCAACTGCTACGTACAAGGCGTGTGTTACATTGCGGTTACATCGTTGAGTGGAAAATTATAACATCAATGTTACGTTACCGTTACTTTGTGTTTGCTGGGTTGTGAATCACACACACAAAAATAATGCGTTAAGTAATAATAAAAAAAAAAAAAAAAAAAAAAATACATAGGAAAATAATATGTAGTAATTTTACAATATATATATATACGCAGATAATAAAAAGCAAATTAGATTTGTAAATGAAAAAATTGGGGTTCAAGGCGATAAATCAGTGACATTTATGCAAATTTGAATTTTGTTACAATCACATTCCAAGTTACAATCGTTTGTTTTTTTTTCTGATATTAATGCGAGAAATGCGTAGTTTTAAATGTACATACAACATCGTATTCTTATCCCAAACTGCCACGCATACAAGAGCACAATAGCCATTTATATTCGAAGAAAGAATTACTGTGTTACGTGACAGTAAAAAAAAGTGAAAAAAAAAAAAAAAAAAAAAAAACTAACATCTTAATAGATAGCACGCTCGCCTTCTTTCTTTTCTCTCACTATATGCATCACACAACTGATGTAAAGGGACTAATAATAAAAAAAAAAAAACAATCTGCAACGCGAATCAACACGAAAGATAAATTCGATAATAATCGTCGACAATTTTTGACTAATTTCATTCACACCGAATCACATGTAAGATATGGAGATCTTACAAATTACGAAATCATAAATTTTATACGCACGGATTTCTTTTAACTGTTAACAAAGTGTATCTCTCACTTTTTTTTTTTTGTACATCATAACTCATCCAAAGTCGAACAAACTCTTATATATATATATATATATGTATATACTCACACAAATAAAAAGTTGCACGCACACCGACACATGTCGCACATACACACTCGCGAATAAAAGTATTCTCGTTTATATATAATTATTAACGCTACATAATACGCACCACGTTTTTAGTCTACGATTGGCTCTTACAAGAAGGAGAATTCACATGTATAATGTTGAAAATCGCGCGATCACTTCTTCGTTCGATCAGTGACGTCTTTTTGCTCTCTTTTTTCTTCTCTTCCTAAACAACTTAACAAGATGGTGTGTGTATGTATGTGTGTTTGTGTGTATGTGTGTGTTTCGTCTATATGATGTAATAACATATAACTCATACACGAGATATTTTTTTCGTATAACTACGACAGCCTATATATGAACGACATTAATTATATATCATATTATATACGAGACTTACGCGGAAACATCCAGCGTTTCCTTGATAAATTCTTAAGACTTAGTTTCCTGATTACATATTCGATCACGCTGAAAAAAAAAAAAATCGTCTAAATCGCTTTATGGCGCCTACGTCTGCGGTACACAACGGGACAATGAAGTACGATTTATTTTTAGGTCGATTATATATATTTCTACTTTTTTTGTTAGCGCATCAGACTTTCGCGATGCGACCCACTCTTTTTTCAATTCTTTCTCCGTCTCTCATTTTTCAAGAAATTAGTACAAAAACTTCAAAAAATGCTAAGTTATTAAATTAATATTATAAAAAAAAACCAGTCCACAAACTATGTACAACTTTCTTTCCTCCCTTTGAAAAATAACAAAAGAGAACGTTAACTTTTATTTCAATTGTTATAGAACAAATCAATTTTCTATTAACAATATAAAAGAGATGATGTTGTGAAAATTTGCACAATGTAGATCCTCTTTGTAAATAAATTAGAAATTAATTTTGTTTTTTTTATAGCGCGCGCGCGCACACGCACACACACACACGCACACATGTATATATATATATCACTCGAAGCGTGTTCAGGAAACTTAGCCACATCTTAACCATGAAAACTTACAATAATAACGTTAAAGGTCTTAGGCATAACGGACGTCAACGTTAATATCAGCAATTCAGTAACATTCAATGTGCAAAAATGTACAAATAAGACAGAGGTGCAAAATCTTACAGATATAATAAGAGGTCTGCAATGTCCAACATACAAATCTATGATTAAAGTTAGCATCACTTTGCATTTAGCTTAACATTAATGTCGCTTATCAAAATGGCCTCATCAGTTCCGTACCATTTTTTTTATCACGCAAATGATAAAAAAAAAAAAAAAAAAAAAAAAAAA
>NW_018020818.1:95451-101836 GCF_002006095.1 Pseudomyrmex gracilis | reverse complement strand
CAACTAATATGACAACTTTAATGTACACTCTATCATATAAATTCTATATACACAATAAATTAATAAGGATAACTAATACTAAAAAATAGTTTATTATCGTGCACATCGAGCTCATATCTTTCACATGTATGTTATTTCTATAAATTGTTTAAAGAGTTTATGCAAAATGCTTTCCTGTAATAATATTTGATTTTGCTGTAGACACAATAGATATATATATATGCATATGTATACTGTCTCAAAACAGTACACACACACACATACATATATATATATATATTTATATATATACAGGGTGTCCGACAATTACTTTAACATCTCTCGTAGGCAGGTAGAAGGAGTAAAACTGAGTCGAAAAGTCCTGAACCATTTTTTTCTATTACATATAATAAAAGAGTAATTGTTGAATAAATCAAACCAATCAGCGTCGACCTTTAGCCGCCCGGGAAAAAATGGATTAAATCTAAATAGATCTAATTTAAATCTAACGAGATAAAAAAAATGGAAAAATAGATCTAATTAGATCTAAATAGATATAAAGTTGATCTAAACAGATATAAATGGATCTGTGTAAATTTACACTTTATTTATCAGTATATCTATTTTAGATCTATAGTAGATTTACTCAGATTTATTATATTAGATCCAAGCAGATCTAAACAGAACTAAGCAGATCCGAATAGATCTAATATAGTAGATCTGAGTAGATCTAAAGTAGAGATCTAATGATAAATAAAGTGTAAATTTACATAGATTTACTTATATCTATTTAGATCTAATTTGGATCTAATTAGATCTAGTTTTCCATTTTTTTTTATCTTGTTAGATTTAAATTAGATCTATTTAGATTTAATCCATTTTTTCCCGGGCGGGCCCAGTGAGCCGCGCGGAGCGCTCACACCAGACGTATGATTCACTAACGTGCGTTCGGCTAAAGGTCGGCGCTGATTGGCTCGATTTATTCAACAATTACTCCTTTATTATATGTAATAGAAAAAAATGGTTCAGGACTTTTCGACTCAGTTTTTTACTCCTTCTTTCTGCCTACGAGAGATGTTAAAGTAATTGTCGGACACCCTGTATATATATATACTACGTAATACATATTGCATGTATATACTTTTTACGCGCGCAACAAGAGAATTCATCTTTGTATAGCAAATAAACATCGCAACAGAATAGCTTTATAAATTTCTTTGCAATCTCCCTCTCTCTCTCTCTCTCTCTCTCTCCGCATTCTTTCTAAAAATAAACATCCTATATGACGCTAAGGTTTGCGTAAGATGTATATGAATTACTGAATACTATATATCGATCATACGTATGGATGTGCTAACATCATTTAGATATATAAATGAGATCGTGTAAAATACTGTAGCCCGAAGCATAAAATCACTCCAATCGTCACGCTGTGTTTACAATAACTTCAATATGCGATTTCAACTTAGTAACTGTTTTTTGTTTTTTTTTTTTGTTTTTTTTTACTGTCTTTGTGTGGATTTTGTGAACAGCAAAATAATGTTGTTTTTTTTTCTTTTTTCTTTTTATCTGCATGTGTATACTCGTTTGAAAGTTTTTTTCTTACACGGTAATAGGTTTTTTTTTGAACGATAAACGCGTTTATACTTTACAGAAATAGATTATAATAAAACTTTTTTATCGGAAAAATATTTTAAATTGTTCTTCAGGTATTTTTATTTTGTTGTGACGGAAGCCTATAGATTTCTTTTTTCTTCTGAATATATATAGAACTTTCATAAAATTATAAATCCAAAATCTGCGATTCTTTGACCCTCTTTTCTTTTCTTTTGTTATTATTATTATTTGTTTTTTTTTTTGTCTTTTTGTTTTTTTGATTAGTCTCTTATCTCTCGTTACAATCGTCAAGTGTCTCAAAAAACTTTGCAAGGGAATGGGACTCGCTCTTTTTATTTCCTCGTATTTGATTAACGTACAGGGCAATTTTTTCGTCGATTTCACACAACTCCCGCCGCTGCTTGCGAGACTTGACAGACTTCTGCAAAAATTTATTTATTTGCGAAAAGCGTGTGGGATTGTTATATTTTAATTATTCTTTTTATCTTTCACAGATGCCGCCGCGCCAATCTCATGCGCGTTCGAATGAGCGCTGGAATCACCGTTTGAATCACCGACGCTCCTGTGTCTTTTGGATATCTTTTTTATCTCTTCGTGAGCTTCCACAACGTTACCCTTGCCGATGCTTTTCTGCTCGACGTGCGTCTTGTGCGAGAACGACGCGGTTGATTTTTCATTGGTCTGGCAATGCTTCTGATCCAAAGTTTTTTGCACGTTCGCAGCGCTAAGTGGTTGCTGAGCGCTCTTTTGTTGAACACCAGTAGAATCGAAAACGTTGTCTTTCTTCTTGCATTGCGAAATTTTACCTGCTGTAATTTGACGTTCGTCGTGAGTTTTGTTCACATCGCCGGACTGATTGCTGCCAGACGACTGTTTGTCACATTTTTCCGCGCCGATTTCTTTCGAATAGTCGTCGCTCTTGGTACCGGTCGGCGAGTCCTTCTCTTCGGCTATTCGTGGCAATTGCGTGCCACCGCAGGAATTCGACATGCCAACGTTTCCTAAATTAATAGATATACCATGAGTCAACTTAGAATAATCCGCTTTTTGTTCGCTTGATATTTTCTTTTCGCCTTTCACGTTCTCATTGGTTTCCTTGAAACTGTCGTTTGAATCGTCCAAAGTCTCGCTGGTGTTGTGAGACGATTGGGCGATTGTCACGCGCGGCGTCACCTTCACCACGGTGTTCGCCAGTGGCGATATCGACGTTTTGTTCTCCGCCGAACGTGGATGAAGTCGATCGGGACTGAGCGCACGACGGAGCAACGGAGAACCCGGTTCCGCGGATTTCGGACGACCGTATCCTTTTTTCTGACTATTTGGCGTCGACAAACACGCTCCTGAATAACAACAGAAACGTTAAAATATAAATAATATAAATACAATCGACACGAAATTGTTTTACCATCGTCGAAATTTTTATTATTGTCTTGTTTTCGATGTGTGATTTATTATTATCTCTTTTATACCTGGACTGTACGACTGTGTGGTGTTGGAGCTACCGGGCTGATGGCCAGTGGGAAACGCCAAAGGACTCGGGCTTCTTGTTGGACTGGCAGGAATCGGCGACGGGCTCGGTGTTCTGGCCAATGGCGACAACGGTATATGACCCACGGACTTTCTGCGATTCGGCGAATGTATGTTCTTCGCCGCTGTGTGCAGCTTATGCTTAAGACCGTGAAGCGTGCTAGGTCGCTGATAATGCGCCTGGTTCGAGATGCTTGCCAGATTGCCCGCAGACGTGTTTGAACCCGGAGACGAAGAATTCGGGCTCGAGCACGGACTGGAGTTCCCGGTGGAGTGATAAGAATCCGAAGCTGCACGATTTGTCGGCGGTGACGGGCTGCAGACGGATTTTGAGCAAGCGGCGAAATACAGCGGCGTTTCTTGCGAACGAGTGAACGATTGAAACGATCGACTAGGTGTGACCATCGAGGGCGAGCAAATTCCCGCAGCCATCTAGAAAGAACGTTGATATAATGTATTTGTGATTCCGAAAGAATCCAAAATGAATTTTGGCTATTGAAGCAATAACATTGTTGTTGGAGTGTATATATTTAAATCCGTTTATTAACAATTTTATGGCATAAACGCTTTCGATACCTTGTATTAGGTCCTTTTCAATTTAAAATTCCTTAGATAAAATACGTCGCTCAATGCTGATCGAGAATATCTGCACTAGCCATCCCGACCAACACTTTACAAGAGCGAAATCGCGACTGAGAAACAGCGTGTGTATAATGTTATTATAATGTTATTTTCTCTTATTATACCCAGATAGCCAACTGAGTGCAAGTTGTTGGCAACTTGCCACAAATATTACTCATATGTTTTCAGCAATGTAACAAAAGGGTGTATCCTCTTTTCAGTATGTTCTTGCCAGCAACACTTTTCAAAATATAATAACAGCAAGTTCCCAACAACTCATCGGCAATAAACTTATATTATTTTTCTCAATTTTATGAATAAAAATTATTGCTCACATATTGCTGACTCACATGTCATAAACATTGGCTACAACAATTGATTGATAATAAAACTCAGCATATTGATACCGAATTGACAAAAACATTTTCGTTGCGTTAAATAAAAACAACACAACAGGAATTGACGAGCAACTTAATCTATACAATGATTTGCTTTATATTGAGTTTTCACATTTGGCTATCTGGGATAATGTTATTATAATGTTATTATAATGTTATATTCTCGATCAGCATTGAGCGACGTATTTTATCCAAGGAATTTTAAATGCATTTGAAAAGGACCTAATACAAGGTATCGAAAGCGTTTATGCTATAAAATTGTTAATAAACGGATTTAACCTTTTCGCTCCGGGACTGGTCCATATATGGACCAGCAAGAAAAGCGAACGTAATAGATGTTTATAAGGTCAATTTAATGCACTAAATTTAGGAAAAAAATTGAAAAAAATCCTGGTTACTTCCTTGACCTTCAAAATTAACTTTGAAGGGGGGGGGGGTAGCAGGTTATTATTAACTTTTTCAGTTAAAATGCGAGGTCAATTTTAAAGGAAAAATTCCCGGAGCGAAAAGGTTAAACATATACACTCCAACAACAGTGTCATTGCTTCAATAGACAAAATTCATTTGTTCTTTGAAAATTCTTGAAGCTACATACAATCATCTTTACAGAATCCAAAATCTTTCTATGTTTTCTTTTTTTTTTTGGCGAGTTAAAAACTGTTCGCTGATAATAATTTGACAATCTTATGTATCGCTAACAAATGGAAGCTTTTTTTTTTTTTATACGTGTTGTGTAAAGTTTTTGTTGTGACCGCAACAACAATCATTTGCGCGGTGTGGCAAATAGCACATTCGAAAGCCATAAATGTAATCGTAAGAAAAAACGCATGTGTTTAACAGAACAACAGAAGCGACATCGGCAAAGAACGACGGGAAAGAGAATAATGAATATGAGAGAAGAGAACGAATGATTGAAGAAATCATACCATAAGTGGAGGTTTGCTGTCGCTGGACAAAATGGGTGCTGACAATGGACAACTGATAGTTAACGGCTGCAAAAGAAAATGCGCTTAACGTAACCAGTGTGTATGCTTAGTGCTTTACCTTTTTTTTGTTTTTTTTTTGTCTTTTTTGCAGTAACGTGTGTGTTAGAGATAGGAATAAAAAAGAAAAACTTTCGTGTGCAATCGCTGTGCAAAAATGAATTAACAACATCATCAAGAACATTAACGCAAAACGAAACTGAATGCACTTGTTTGACACAGCGTGGTATTGTTAAAAATTATATGCGAATATATCGCGGAAATAATAATAAAAAATTGCGTTCGACGAGTGTCTCGCTTTAGTAAGAGAAAAAGCAAAATTTTTTCTACCTGCTGCATCTCTACGCTCGCCCGTTTCGAGCTGATTCTCTTAAAAAGAGACGCTTTTCGTTTCTTATCAGAATGATCTCGCTTTTGCTTTCGTTGTTTGTGCGGCGTTCGGCGCGCCAATTTGCTTTGTGCGAGATCGCGTCTTCTACCGCCGGTCTTGATGCTGGTATTCTCCAACGGTGTGCTACGTAACGTTACGTGATCACCGCCGCTAAGCATCAGCTGCAAGACTTGAATGTGATAGAGACCCTGTACCGGTTCGCCATTTATATGCGTTATAAGATCGCCCGGTCTCAGCCCAGCTTCGAATGCCGGACTGGATTGTTCTACCTCCTGTAGAAAAAAAAAAAAATTAATATACACTGAAATGTAGAAACAAAAAATCAAATATATATGTGTGTTGTTGTGTTTTCACACGTACCATTACTAGATGATGCATGGTGTAGAAATCGCTATCGCCATAATAAACCCTAATAGTGTGTACGGCAAACCCAAAGCCGGATGGTCCTCGACGAATGATGATGGGCGGTTTCAAACTAGTCACGAGAGGACTCAGCTCGCGACAAGGCGAAGTATCTCTCGAAGATGCGGTCGATGATCCACCGGGAGATTCGATAGGTTGAGCGTTTAATGGTGCGTCGTCTATAAGAATATATATATATATATATTGATAAGAATGTATTGAGAGAAATGTCCTCCGGTTTTTCAATTGGTTATTCCAAAGGAGTACGATGAGCGAATCGGCTATTGGGAACCAATGCGGGATGTATTGCAGCAATTCATCATGTTTATGAGTTTGAACAAAACGTTTCGACTTTATTTTTAAGTCTTCTTCTCAGTTGTACACAAAAACACAATAGTAGATGTTGCAATATAAAAATTTTTTAAATATATAACTGCCACAATTGTCACGTTTAGGTCAGAGATTTA
>NW_018020818.1:80249-94721 GCF_002006095.1 Pseudomyrmex gracilis | reverse complement strand
TAGTAGATGTTGCAATATAAAAATTTTTTAAATATATAACTGCCACAATTGTCACATTTAGGTCAGAGATTTAAAATGTCTTGTCATATTTGTGTGTTGACTAACTGTCTGTCAACAGTTTTTATATTGAAAATATAAAAATTGATAATTGATAATAAGATAATTTTAAATTTATCAAACATTTTTATATTGTAACATCTACTATTGTGTTTTTGTGTACAACTGAAAAGAAGACTTAAAAATAAAGTCGAAACGATTTGTTAAGATCATAAACATGATGAATTACCGCAATACATCCTGCATCAGTTCCCAATAGCCGATTCATTCATCGTATTCCTTAAGAATATATATATTATATATATTGTAAAATAAAATATATAAAGTACATTTCGACTTGCTCATGCATGTATTTTAAGCTGTTTTATACATTTTCTACGTTCGCGCAAAATATACGTACACGCAAAGTCGCTGGTCGGAATCACCAACGACAGACCGCTAGTTGAGGCGGATTTGATGACGGATCGAGATTTCTGTCGCGAAGACGGTAACACAGACACGGCGCTGAAGGACTCGAAAGAGTCAGTGCTGGAATTGTGTTTGCTTTCTTCCATCATGTCTTTATTCGCCGCTGCAAGATCCAATCTGTGAGCAAAATAATTTACGTACAGTTAGTGGCGGCGGCATTTTTAACCCTTCCAGATCAGACTGTGAATCTTCAAGACCCACTCAAAAATTTTAAACCGGTCTATATAGTAAGTTAGGTTAGTAGATTAATTAGATTAATTTAGCGCTACATCTAAAGAGTATAGTAGATTAATTTAGCGCTACATCTAAAGACCCTGAAAAAAAAAATTTTAAGGCCTAGACAAGACAACGGTAGAAATCGTTGACAGCGTCATTCGTTCAATAGCTTTGCGAATATATTTAATTGTGAAATGTGAAAAGTGGGTCTGAGAGACCCACAGATCTAGCCAAGACGTTGGCTTTTCGAGAAATAAGTAAATTTTTTTTTCAGTTTGAGAACTAAACTAACGTATATTAATTTCTTCTATATATCTGTGTGAAAGCACTTCTATATAAGTTAAATAATTGATGTTCTTTTTCATAATTTTGTCAAACTATATGTACATTTGCAGCGCTTTAGGGTTACGGCGCGCAGATTGTGCAATTTGCGGTTACAGAAGCTGCCACCCGTGGAATGTTTGCAAAAAATTGTTTTTCTTAAGGTATTACCCTCACGGGCGCGGTGGAGCGGAGATAGTTCTATCTCACTTCAATTGAGGAAATGGCAACGTCGCTCTTTCTCATACTAATCACAAAATCGCTCGTTTTCTGTGTTATTTTAATTCTTACCGAAAAACTGTACGGCACAGGCGTCTGACGTTTCACACATATTTTCTTTGTAGTTTAAAGAAGCTGTAGTAATATTTTTAGCCAAATCTGAAAATTGGAACTCTAGATATTTAGGTAAATGTGCACGTGATTTCCTCATTCTCCCTATCACTTCCACGTTAAATCGTGCAAAATTCATTTTTGATTTTCTCAAAAACTGTACGGTACAGGCGTCTGATTTTTCACACATATTTTCTTTATAGTTTAAAGAAGATGTGGTAATATTTTTAGCCAAATCTGAAAATTTGAACTCTAGATATTTAGGCAAATGCACGTGATTTCCTCATTCTCCCTATCACTTCCATGTTAAATCACGCGAAATTCGTTTTCGATTTTCTCAAAAACTGTACGGTACAGGCGTCTGATTTTTCACACATATTTTCTTTATAGTTTAAAGAAGCTGTGGTAATATTTTTAGCCAAATCTGAAAATTTAAACTCTAGATATTTAGGTAAATGCACGTGATTTCCTCACTCTCCCTATCACTTCCACGTTAAATCGTGCGAAATTCGTTTTCGATTTTCTCAAAAACTGTACGGTAAAAAAATCTGAAAAAATTCAGGGGTTCATAGATCAAGTTTTTAAACATTGTGTAAAAGTTTAAAGTCAAACTGAAAATTAGAAAACAATCGAGGGTAATACCTTAAACGCTTATATCTTTGAAACTACCGGAAATTTGTCCAATCTGTTTTTTTTTAAATCGAAGCACTGTTCAAACTTTCTATTTAAAAAAAAGAATGTCAAAATATTGATTTATTATTAAAAAATATTGCACATCAAAGTTGGGTGCTAGAAAAATGCATTCTTCGAAAAACGTTCCAAAAGACCCGTTGTGAAAAAATGTTTTTAATTTTTAAATCTTTAAAAGACAATTTTTCTCTTAAAAGTACAAACAATTCTCTACAAAACCGCATTGGAAATTTTGTAAAAATCTTAATTGCAAAAAAACTGATAATTTTCAGTGGAAAAATTGTTTTCACAAAAAAATTGTCAGGTTTTTCTTTATATAAACGCTTGTATCTCTTCGAAACGTATAGACAGTAAGTACTTATATGTCTGTGCTTTGAAACCACTAGAGAAATGTTTTCACTTTGTGTTTTTTTAACGACGCAGAATTGTTCAAACTTTTGATTAAAAAAAAAAAAAAAAAATTTGATTTTTTTCGCGAAGATATTTGATCTTAAAGTCGCGCGGACCTCACAGACCCGGTCTGACCAGCTTGTAGGTCATTTTTGAAGTCTGACCTTGAAGAGTTAAATTCGTTAAAAAAAATGAATGGTGAAAGTGTATATTAGAAGTGTGTTAACAGTAAGTATGACTGTTGATCACCGTTTGATTATGTGTCAATATGTGAAAAATTGGAACTTAAATATAAATTAAAAACTAAAAAAGTGAATATGTATGTAGAAAATTAAATAATTAAATGAATTAAATTGAATATGAGTAGATAAATGAATGGAAAATGAATGGAAACACTGAAGAGAGAGAACTAAATTGTTGGAGGATGAATGACTCACATGTGTTCATCATCAATGGATATACTGAACCTGGGCAGCTTATCGCGAGAATGTCGCTTCCTCTGGATCTGAGGACTGATATCTTCGGATTCGGTTTGCGAGGACTCGGGTGTACTCAGATTAATCGATGCTCCTTCCGCCGGAATGTTTTTAACCGTCAGCTGGAACTCGTTGTTCGACGAAATCGCGGTATTCGCAACGGGGATCGCAATGGATGACGATGTAACATTTGATTTGTCAATTCTGGTTTGATTCTCAACGCAGGAACTGCTCTTTATCAACGAGAAAGGTGGTCTGTTGTGTTTTTCTGAGGATAATGTTGATTGAGGCTCGGCTAATTTGGATGGCGGTGTGACCGACATTGCGTTCGACCCAAGGGACAATTGCGCAACCGAGCCTTCAAGCTCGGTGCGAAACAGTAGTTTCTTGGTAACATCCAACTCCGTGTCAGGATTGAACTGAGGCGGTCGCGTTTGCGAAATTTTACGCGATTGTGGCGAGTAAGAAGAGAACGATCCGAACAAGGGAGAATCATCGGTATCGTCGGTGTCGTCGCCCAAGTCGTGATTATATCTATCCATGCGAGCTGGAATATTACAATTAATTAAGTTGAGATAAACTGTGATTATATATGTATAATAATATTGCAATAGTTGTGTGTTTTTATGCTTACAATCAAAATAACTTGTATCCTCATCGTTAACTAGTTGTGGCACAAACTCAGCTTTTTCTCTGAGTAAACTATTCCAGTTTACTCCATAAAAATATGGATGTTCCTTAACCTCGTGCGAACCACCGGTCCCCAATCGATCTCTGGGACTTTGATGTAAAAGAGCGGTTATAATATCCTTTGCCTCGGGTTGAACAGGCCAATCGTCCTCATCCGGCCATTCAATGTCATCTAAGAAAATGATTTTAATTAATATTAATAATATTAATAATATTACTTGTTTTTTGCATTAATTCCTGTTTGTGATAAAAATATTTCATAATGCACATTTCGGCTGCTTAATATTTATATCAATAATTAAACTCTTTATTGATGTAACAAGAAAATTTACCATTCACTGTGTGAGCAAATAATTCCTCGGGCGTCTCGCCAAAAAATGGAACACAGCCTATTAGAAATTCATACAGGATAATACCCATAGACCACCAGTCAACCGGTTTACCATATCCCTGACGCAATATGACTTCCGGAGCAATATATTCCGGTGTGCCGAACACTTGCTTATCCGAAAACTGTCGTGTATCTCGATCGATGTAACCCTCGTAGAGATTTGTTGCCACTTGAAATTAAACAAAAGTACAAATTTATGATTTTTTTCTTATCTTATATTTTTAGGTTTATATTATGTCATTATTAAAACTTGTTTTGTCATATTTACAGGACATTAGACCCATTTTACTGAGGCCGAAGTCAGTAAGCTTAATGTGACCCAAGGCAGTGATGAGTAAACTATTAACAAACCAATTCGCAGTTAATTTACTATTTACTCTCTATATTTCTATAAATACTCTTTTATATAATATATTAGGTCTACCGGAAAGTTCTGTCCGTTTTTGGAATAAAACAAATTTTTCTTAATTTTTCAAAAATGGGATATACAAATTGCCCTCACGCTGGCAAGAAATCATTAATATAATAATGGCAATTATATTATTTAATACAGTTTTATTGACGGTAAGAAAAATTTATGTACTTTGTTTTATTCCAAAAACGGACAGAACTTTCCGGTAGACCTAATATTATAGTAGTGGAACTCCATGTATATAAATCGGAAAGAAAACAAATAGAGATTCGCATGATTTTTGCGGCCTCTACTGTAACTATACTTGCGCTTCTGATTTTTCAAAAAATATTTTAATATTTTTTGTAATTTTTGCAACTCAAGTATGAGTCCGAAACGTCTTGTATCTTCCATGTCATAATTTAAATCGTAAATATAATAAAACGTCCACTTTGCTCGCAATTGAGCCTTTTTATACATTTCGTTGAAAAAAAAATCTCGTTTATATATAAATGGAGTACATATATAAACAGAATTTCATTACAATCTTACTTGTCAGGCTTTAAATCCCGATGTACAATGCCATAACTGTGTAAATATTCAACAGCCAAGACAGTTTCTGCAAAATAAAATTTCGCCATGTCTGGCGGCAATGGGCCTATGTTTTTCAAAAGATTCGCGCAATCGCCGCCCTCCACATATTCCATAACTAAACATAAGTGTTTCTAAAAAAATAATATGAAATTCTTAGTGATTTTGTACATTACTGCAAAAAATTTATATATGTTACAAATATATATATATATATCTTACAAATAAAAACAAATACGTACTTTGGTTTCAAAACTACAGTACATAGAGACAACAAATGGATTATCGGTAAAACTCATTATGTCTCTTTCGGCGAACACTTGCTCCACTTGATTCCGCAGCATTAAGTTATTCTTATTAATTTTTTTCATGGCAAATCTCTGTCGAGTGGTTTTCTCTTTCACTAAATATACCGCACCGTATGCACCGTTGCTAATAAGCTTTAGTACTTCGTAATCGCTTTCGCATGGAACACGCTGACATTTGCCGTCATCTTTGTTTGGACTCGATGTCACTTGTAAATTGCTGTCGCTAGAGCTCGCCGAATCTTCCAATTTATTTAAATCTTCCTGCAACTCTGTAGAAAAATTAGCGTACGATTAAAAAACCTGTTGCTCTTTTTATATTTTTTAAAAGTAGAAAATATATATATAGAAAAAAAATATCTATACCAGATATAGGATCTCTGTTTAAGGAAAGTTTTGTAATAATATATTGCGGAATGTCTGTTTTTATTCCCGCGTTAACTTTAGCTTGACCTTCCGCTTGCTCGAGCAAATGGTAAAACTCCTCAGGATCGAATTCTAAGCATTCTAACAGACGAGCTGGACGTGATATAACCAATAAGAGCTTTTTTATCAATCCTGTTAGTCTTGTTGCAGCCTCTAAAGATTTTTCTTTTGTCTGTAAAAGAAATAAAATTATTTTTAACATTAAAAAGAAATAGAAAAAAAAAAATTGAAAAAAATAATTTGTTAAAATTTCTGTGTAAAATATTACAAACTTGTACATACTTACCTCCATTAACAGACGTTCCAGATTTTCGCTCATCTCAAAAAAATATCTCGTTGTAATTAATTTTTCCTGAGATTTTTGTAAGCAGTCTCTAGCCATTTCGATTACTTGGTGATGTACAAAGCGTAAAATTGGCAATGAATCTTGCGCCATGTTAGCCACTACCTCGTATTCATCTAACTCTTTATTTTCGTTGATAAAATTGGTTAGCCGCTCTTCCATTTGTTGTGTTGCCTGAATATATATTATTAAACAATTAATATAAATTTAATAATTCATAAAAGACATTCTCAAACGGAAGTCAAAAATACAATACCTTCGGAAACCTTTCCTTGTATAAAGTGTTCATCATAACAATTTCACTGTCCAGAACAGGCGATCGACTTGGACTACTGCAATTGTATTAGAATTTTAATATTTATACTATGTATAAATTTTTTTCAAAATTTCTATTAAAAATAAAAAAAACTTTAGATTTTGATCTTATGAATTATAAAAATATTATATAAATTGTTTATACGTGACACCTTAAACTTCGAGAACGTGGACGATGTAACGGCGATCTACGGCCCTCTTCCTCAAGGCTAAGAGACACGCTGCCCGGAATACTAGATACGCTAGAACCTGGGAAACCCGGATGCGACGAACACGGTGTCCCAGGTTTAGAAAAATGACAAGATAACATACGCAGTTCATCCTTGGTGGGAATATTTGGCAGTTGATGCAGACGTTCTTGGCTCGAATATTGTGACTAATTGAATACAAATGAAAAAATTACAATATAGCGGTGTTAGAGAACGGATAAACAGGACGCGTTCAACCGTATCGCATACCAATCATTGACTCACCGAAACATTGCTGGAGCCAGGTGTTGTTCCATAACCGCTGGATGGCAAACTAGCAACTGACCATCTTCTGCCATCGCCAGTTCCTGTAGCACCTCCGCCAATCCTTAAACGTCACAACAATACATTTCTTTAATAATAGCTTTCTACGAATCTCATACAAATTAATATGTGTGTCGTAAAAACATCTATCAAGAGACATTTACGTTAACACGTTTCGACGTTCATATTATGTACAACTTACAAACAATTTTTTAACAGACTCTTATTTTGTTTCTTCATAAGCTTTGCACAGTATGGTCGTTGTATCACCATTTTTTTTTTTTTCTATTCTATTTATAAAGCACGAAAGATATATAGTGTTTTACAACGACGACCTTACCTATTCTCTCTCTCTTGAGCAATCGAATTTATTATATCCTCGGTCAATAAAGTGTATGAAGTAAATACCTTTTAATTGGAGCAAAAGCAAAGTGTGGACTGGATGACATCCTAGGACTCTCTAGAGGACTGCCTACAATCGGGACGAATGCTATATCGGGAAAAAAACAAGCAGTAGACCAAATTAATCTGCTATAATAAACAATCAGGTAAATAATAAAAAGATTTTCGCTAAATATAAAGCAGAATTTTTTTACCGGGATGCAGATTTTTATTGAACATCTAATTTATAAAAGATTTTGTGTGTATGCGCAACGCATATGTAAATAATAGAAGGGAGAACGAGATAGAGAAAGAGGAGAAAAGAATAGAATTACGATTAAAAATACTCTAGATCTAAAAAAAATTTTATATACACATATATTCACACAAACTATTGTTACAGAAATACGTGTTATTTGTTTCCAAAAACTTGAATAGAATCAAGAATAATATTATTTCAAAAAGACACACAAAAGTAAATTGTTAGAAACAAAAACAATTACATTACCTGATAAAGGTGAGTGACAACGCGGTAAAGTAGGCGATGTGGTCGCAATGAAAGACTTGCGATGAGCCGCTTTAGCAGCACGACGAGGAATGTTAAAATCACGCTAAAAAAAATATGCACATGATAATCAACTAATTATTATTAGCAAATGCAAAACAATTGTTACGTATAAAAATTTATACAAAAGTCACACTGACCACATGAACCGACAGAGAAGGTGCTGACTTTCCAATTGTTGAATTTCTCATGCGAACTAAATTTGACAACTCTCCGCTAACTATAAAATATAATCAATAACACATGTATATATATATAATTTTAGTACACGAAAATGTACACCTAACTTTTTGTACCGATTGTACACATGAACAAATTATTTTGTATATACAAAAAAAAGTTGAACATTACAAATTGTTTTTTTGTCACAAACAAATTAGAGAGCAAGTATTAAAAATAATTATTTCTAACCAGGTCGAACAGGAGCTTCCTTGCTTTCCACTTTTGGTGGTATCGGACGCTTGTGTATTTCTGCTTCCACGTTGCACGCTGTTTCTTCTGTTTCATTTTCGAATACCAGTATCCTGGCAGAATTACCATGCGATCTCAATCGTGATCTGCTTGGCCTGTTTCTTGTTTGATCCATGTTTACTGTTTATCCACCAGTCTTGCGTTCAGCAAACAAGATAGCTAAGAATAAATATACATATTTATGCCAAAACAGCCATAATAATCTGACACACACAAAACATAAAATTTACATAATTTAGAATAAATCTTTTTCTTTGCGTTATACATTTTTTACCAATATTTCCTTCTCTTAATTTTCTTCCTCGACACATATACAAGTCTACATTTATTTTAGACATATACAAAAAAAAAAACAACATAACAAAGATATGAAGTTCAACAACAATTTAATACATTCGCAATTTTTCAATAGTAATGAAAAAAAGTATGGTAACTGATTTTTTTATTGGCTCATTGCGGGCATGAATTTCAAAATATATATTAACACGTTCAAAAACATAAACAATTGCACAGGTACGCACCTTTCGATAGAGGTTTTTGAGCGAAAAAACGGAAGTCAAACGGATGCAAAAAAAAAACACCCACATGCAAAATCACCCGCGCGCAATCTTCTTCGATTTTCTCTCCTACACTCTCAGCATCCCTCAGGATTCCCTCGGCACGACGATTGTTGCGAGGTCCTCTCCCGGAATTGGCTCTTCCTGCGAATTGTCTTATGTAGGAGGTGCATCGCGGCTGGCGCGGCCGAGAAGACACAAGGTGGCCTGACGAAGGCGTTGTTAGAAGACAAGCGTCGACAACATACACGACAGATCGGATACGGGCTCTAATGCTGAAAGAACTCTCTTCGTTGCGAGACTACGGAGAGATGTGCGAAAAATGAAAGATGACACGAAAATCACACTCACGAAGAAGGTGAGTACGGCGCGACACTAATGGTACGCGACCACGCGACGACGACCGACGACACAGACGACGACGACGGAAGCGACGATCAAAGGGCTGCGATTACCGATTATCGTCATCTGAGCCATCTTTTCTAACGCCAGAGGGATCTCTCCTTGGATGAGGATGCGAGAACGGGCTTCCCACGTGCAACCCGGGAGTCACAGTCGCATTTCCTGTCTCTGTCGTCGGCGTGTGGGAGATTTAATTACGGAAAGCGACCGGAGAGAGGCGAGCACAAACTTCTGTGACTCATGACGTACGTACACATACACGCGCACACACACACGCGCGCTCGCGCGCGCGCGCGCGCATACGGCACGTACACACAACAATAAGAAAAACGGCGCACACGCACACGCAACTTCCGCGAGCCCTTACAGGCGAGGTGACAAAAATTTTACTATTGTGTAAATCTTGTTTTTTTGCAACTGCACGTTCTGCACTTTTTTTGTGTGTCTTTCTTCTCTTTTTCTATTCCATTCTCAATTCTGTATACACGTACGTCTCTATTTCGGTCTTAGTGCAGAGAGTGTAAGGCGGTGCAAACTTAAAAAAAAAAAAAAACGACCTCTCGCTATTTCGCCATTTTTACACACACTTTGCGGAAAAGTCCCGGCGGGTCATCACGAGAAGATCCATTCTTTCAGTTGCATTATTTGCTCTATATATCGGAGAGAGAAAAAAAAGAAAAGATTTTACCCACACAGCCCACAAAAAACGTTTTTTTCAATAACATAGCAGCAACGTTGCAAACTTGCAAATTGCGGTGCGATCTTGCGAAGATTCTTACGAAAAAGGACTACTGCCGATTACATATAAATAAAGTCAGTAATATAAATATTACTAAGAAAAATGTAATAAATTAAACACAGAAACGCTCGTAATGTAAAAACAAATTAGTAAATGAAAAAGGTCACATCGAGCCAAAAAAAGATATTAATATAAAAATATAATGATTTAATGATCAGCACTTACATATGTAAAAAAAAATACGCAAAAAATATTACTGACAATCACACAAGAATATTATTAGGTATTACAGGAATCACTGAGAATGTTTTACTGGCAATTACACAGAATGCCAGTCATTTTTTCGTACCACTGCCGCAATATATTATTGCCAGTATAGTTCTTTTTCGTAAGGGGAGACATTGAAAAATTATGAAATTGCAAACTTCCCAGATAGCCAAATGTGAAAACTCAATATAAAGCAAATCATTGTATGTAGATTAAGTTGCTCGCCAATTGCTGTTGTGTTGTTTTTCTTTAACGCAACGAAAATGTTTTTGTCAATTCGGTATCAATATGCTGAGTTTTATTTATCAATCAATTGTTGTAGCTCCAATGTTTAGGACATGTGAGTCAGCAATATGTGAGCAATATATGAGCAATAATTTTTATTCACAAGTTGAGAAAAATAATAGAAGTTTATTGCCGATGAGTTGTTGAGAACTTGCTGTTATTATATTTTGAAAACTATTGTTGGCAAGAACATACCGAAAAGAGGATACACCCTTTTGTTATATTGCTGAAAACATATGAGCAATATTTGTGGCAAGTTGCCAACAACTTGCACTCAGTTGGCTATCTGGGCTTCTAATAGTAATATTACAGCAACGTTGCAGAAGCATTGCAAAAGTATTTTGTAATAATAATATTAAAGTCTGATATATGTTGTTGTTGTATTTATTATTAAAGTTTTTTTTATTTTATTATACCTTAAAATATATTTAAAATAGAGATGTTACTACACTTCAAAGAAATATATATCGGAATTACGATAATGTTTGAAAATGTTATCCATCCATCCTCTTACGAAAAAGAACTTTTGCCGATTACATATAAATAAAAAGTCAGTAATATAAATATTACTGACAATCACACACAAGAATATTATTAGGTATTACAGGAATCACTGAGAATATTACTGGCAATTACACAGAATCCTGAGAAAAAATGGATTAGATCTAACTTAAATTTAACGAGATAAAAAAATGAAAAAATAGATCTAATTAGATCCAAATTAAATTTAAATAGATATAAAGTAGATCTAAATAAATATAAAGTAGATCTAAATAAATATAAGTAAACCCTTACGAAAAAGAACTACTGGCAATAATATATTGCGGCAGTGGTACGAAAAAATGACTGGCATTCTGTGTAATTGCCAGTAATATTCTCAGTGATTCCTGTAATACCTAATAATAATATTCTTATGTGATTGTCAATAATATTTATATTACTGACTTTATTTATATATAATCGGCAGTAGTTCTTTTTCGTAAGGGAATGCAAGCACAGGATGTTTGTATGTTTTATTCTTTATTGAAAACCAAAAAATTACAAGTACATTATAATTTTTACTTTAAAAGAGTGACCGCAGATAACCCCTGTTTTTCGCCTTTTGTCGGCCTCATGGAAATCGTTCAATTGTGGTCTAAATGTTAGCTTACGATAATACAATAACGTATGTAAAATTTTAAGATTAGCATAGGAACGGTTTCGGATTTATAGAAGGTCAAAGTTGTGATTAAGTGAAGCTGTAATTCTACACAACGTGGATTAGGGATTAGGGATTAGATTAGGTTTAGTTATATTATTGCAATATGCTACACTGAGAAAAAAATACTATTAACTCAACTAAATGCGTTTAGTTGAGTTTCAGTTTGTTATCTGAAATATCTTGTTTTTTTAATTCAAGCATCCCTTACGAAAAAGAACTACTGCCGATTACATATAAATAAAGTCAGTAATATAAATATTACTGACAATCACATAAGAATATTATTAGATATTACAGGAATCACTGAGAATATTACTGGCAATTACACAGAATGCCAGTCATTTTTTCGTACCACTGCCGCAATATATTACTGCTAGTAGTTCTTTTTCGTAAGGGATATGGTAATAAAGATAACAAATTCATATAAGTTGAATTAACAATAGTGGTAACGAACATATTTAATTCACTAAACCATGAATTGTTTTGTCGAACATAAGTTGTGACAATTTCAAATAAAAGATACTGTTAAAAAAGATGAAATAGGCAATTCTCATTTACTTTAATTGAATATTAATCTGAATGTCTTTGTACTAAGTATTTCATCTAATCAAACTGCTTATTTTTTATAAGCAGACAAAATATTGTGTTGTCCTATTGTGCTGTACATTCAAAGTTACCTGTATTTAAGCAACTTATAATTTTGTTAAAACAACTAAATTGTCTTTCGGTATAATCTAATTATTATATCTATTGAAACATGATATCTTCTTACATTAATCAATATTTTCATTGACAGCCCGTGACCGCTGCATATGAGTTGAATCAAATACTATTTTGTTACTTCAACAACTTTTTTTCTCAGTGTACAATTGCTACATTACACACACATATAATAGCATATTGCAATAATATAACTAAACCTAATCCACGTTGTGTGTAGAGAATCACAGCTTCACACTTTAATCACAACTTTGACCTTCTATAAATCCGAAACCGTTTCTATGCTCATCTTGAAATTTTACATACGTTATTGTATCATCATAAGCTAAAATTTAAACCATAATTGAACGAGATCTATAAGATCGACGAAAGGGGAGCAAATTTTGCGGTCACTCTTTTTTTATTGTACAAATTACAATAAAAAATTTACATTACTTACAATTACAATGTAATTGTAAGTTTTTAGTTTTCAATAAAAATTTAAATTGCACAAACATCCCGTGTTTTTTGCTTGCACATCTGCATGAATATCCAGTTTCATCTTATACTTATGTGTGTGTAATATTGTTGCATTAATTGCAAATAAATTACATCGACAATATTATACTCCGATGTTGCACTGAAATCTCTCAAAGGGCGGACGTTTCAACGTTGCTGCAATGTTTCTGCAACCTGTCGGTGTTGTATGGGAAAAAAAAAACAAACAAGGAATATTGTAATCTGTATACAAAAAATATGATAAAATAGAAATACAATTTATTGTAATAAATTTTGTAATTTGATTTTTCAAATTGATACAAGAGTTTGAATATTTTTCGTTTATTTATTTTTAAACATTTATCCTTTATAATACTTTTAGGTTTTGGATTTTGCGCCAATTGTGTTCGATGCGTGTTTTTTTAGCTTCCGTGTATTTAAATTGAAATTAGATATAATTGATCTTTTAGAGAAAAAACCAAAAAAAAAACACGAAAACATAATAGACAGACCTTTTTGCCGAGGAAAATTGTTTTCGATGACGACCTCACACGTCATTACGCGAGAAAAAAAGATCGTGGTTTTGCCGGCGAGATAATCAGCTTAATCGACGTGCAATCGAGATTCTAAAGTTACATAAGTGCGCTTTCGCATGGGCGTGTCATCAGAGAAGTGGATCGATGACGACCTTGTAGCGCGCCTATTTCAGATATTTGTCAACCACCGACGCGCGAGTCACGCCTATGATGATATTTTTACCTTTACAATGTTTCCGAATATTTACATTTCTTTTGTGTTCCTCTTCCGATCTTTGCCGTCATTCTTCGGATCTTGTTTCCATTGACTGGATCGACCGATCTTGTCTTTATCGGCTGGATCTTGGATCATCCTTCCTTGAAACACAATAGAGATGTAAATCCGACTGGGCAACCTTCGCGTGGGTACATCTTGAGTAATGCTAATGCCGACGCGATACTGTAACTTTTAAACCTTATAATTCAAAAAGTACTTAACAAAAAAGTATTTTATTATAGTATTTTGAAAAGCTCTCGAGGTAAGCTATGACAATATGCAATAAAAATTGGGGGGTTCTGTATAAAAAAAGTCTAAGTGACCTTGCCCTGACTTTGAAAAAACGCAAGGCGCATCAATGGTATTATCTTACGTCTCCTCTATAGTCGCAAAACTTTTGGTCCGAAACATTTGTCGATTTAGCGCAGTGTTTCTGAGATATTTGAGCAAATCTTTTAAAAAATGGGACACCTTGTACAACACACTATACCGTATTGGTGTGTGCCGAAATGCTCCAATTCATAGACAAAAATTTGTTTCATGCATTGTTTGCCAACAAATATATATGGAAAGAAAACAATGGATTGTAAATATTGGCAGATTAGATTCGGATCTGATAAAAGCCTATTTTGTATGTGAGGTGAGTTTTATTTTTCTGTAAAAATTATTATAATAAAATTATTAGTATATTATATTAATTATA
>NW_018020818.1:73500-80139 GCF_002006095.1 Pseudomyrmex gracilis | reverse complement strand
AACAAACTGTATTAATAAATGCTTATTATGATGTTTCTTTATGTATTGTTATATATGTTATAATAATTGTTAAAATAAATAAAGTAAAAAGTGTTATATGTGTAGTAAAACGTTTGAATAAGTAGAGTAGACGATGATTAGTAATTATAATAAATGTATTTTAGACCCCCAGCAAACATTTTGGTTACAAAACCATATCTATCTGTTTTCCTTAGTAGGATATGGTTTGTTAACCATGTCTTGTCAACATGTGAAATGTCAAAATGCGACCAAAATGATGACGGAGTCTGCCACAAGCAAAGCGAAGCCAAATTATCGCCAAAGTGAAGCCAAAATCCGGAATAGGTTTGGTCATTGTCTGTTGGCGCCAAATTGCAAACAGTCCGCACGTATACACGAACAGACCCTGCTTGGCGTTTGGTGGCAATCTGTCGTCAATGCGACAAGATCATCAAAATCAGTGAGATATCCCCTTTAATGTAAATAATAATTACCTTTACTTTTAATATTCTTCGAGTACATGTGCGTTCCCGGTGCACTTTGATTGGTACCGCCATTTTGAGAGGTATAATTAAATGAACCAATAAAAAGTTGTCAACAAGATGTTCAGACTCTGTATTCAAGAGATACTATTGATATGACAGCAATAGTAGCAAAAACAAAAAAAGAAAAAAAAATACATTCTTATATCTTTTTTATTTTCCGTTCTTATCTATATGTTTATTATATCGAGAAGGTTGTGTCAGAAAAATATTTATCAACATCTATCTGTCTATTCTGTTACTCGTCATTTTAAGAAACGTTGTTATCCCGTTTGGCCGCAGAAAAAATTTCTTATACAAGATAAAATTAGAAAGCTGCAATATTTAACTCTGCAAAAATGTGACTTTCGCACCACTCACAGCTTACGCTCATCAGGCATATGTATTTTCCTGGGTTTTATCTTGCGAATTAGCGCGTTTCTGATAGGACGCTTTGTGAGAATATGGTGGGCACGTAAATCCGAGAAAGAAAAAGAAGAACACAAAGATTGGTTCAGAGAAAGACGTAATGTAATTTTAGGTACAGGTTTTGTGTGAAATATCAAATTATTGTGCGTTGTACGATAACACGATAATTGTTTAATATGTTTTTTTTTTTTTTGTGTATTTTGCTGTATTCATCTTTCTTATTTCTCACAAGGTTGTTTTGGATTGTACGGTCTTTTATTGCTTATTTATTACATAACTCATCTCGAAATCGAACCACTGACAAAACGTTCGAGATTTAACATATTTGACAAGGAATATGAAAAATATCTGGGAAAAATAATTTTTGAAGATGTAAGTATATATATATCTCGTTACAAATGTCCATTAGACGTTCACAGCTTCATGTAATAATTAAACGAGTGTCTAATAAAGATTTCTGTAAATTGTTCTGTGGGGACAGTGATTAAAAAAAAAGTATAAAAAACCTTACCAAATGTTTGTTTTTTCAAGAGTTTGATTGAATTATATGATTGAAATATATAATAAATGTTATTACTTTTTATTCAGCAAATAGAAATGTATAAAAATTATTTGTTATCGGAGACTCATCCAAATTACAAGAGGATTCAAAAGGTGATAAAAAAACTTGTAACAGCCAATTCGGACATAAGATCAATAAGAGAAACAAATTGGACTTTAAGCGTTATCAATAAATCATCACCAGATGTATCATATGCTTATGTTATACCCGTATGATTATCAAAATATATGCAATATTTATGTTTTTTTAATATATATACATATATATTGTATAAGATATTTCGTGATATTATCCCAGATAATATATGTTGATGTCTTAATAACATATGTCAAAAGACGTTCCCAGCAAACACAAAGTAACAGTAACGTAACATTAATGTTATAATTTCTCACTCAATGATGTAACTGCAATGTAACACACGCCTTGTACGTAGAAGTTACATTGTTGAGTGGGAAATTATAACATTAATGTATTACACGTAACTGTTACTTTGTGTTTGCTGGGTTACTTTGCTCTCTGTGAGATTTTTATTATTATACTTTTTATTCTCTTAGGGTGGACATATTTTTGTTGCCTTAAATGCTTTAAAGATTGTTGAAAATGATGATCAATTGGCCTTTCTCTTGGCTCATGAAATAGCTCATTCGTTGCTCTTGCATTCGGTAAGATAGTCTAAGAAAAATATTGCATAGATATGTATTTTAATTATTCTCTGTACAGAATACGATAAATATAAGTACTCTTTGTTGATATAGCTTGAAGCAATATCCCAAAAAGTATTATGGGATTTCTTAACAGTTATACCTATATTTTTTATTTGGTCTTTACTACCCGATATAAAGGCTACTGTAGTACACTTTTTGGCGGAGCAAATTGTGAATATTATTTACAAACTTCCGCACAGAAGAATTTTGGAACGAGAAGCTGATGATGTAGGAATTAAACTGACTGCAAAAGTACGTGCGCATTTTTAATATGATTTGATCATACATAATTTAATCCCTAATAGGCACATTTGTGAAAATATTGCACAAAAATGGCATCATGAATGGCGACGATTTTGCAACGATTGCACTAAGACGATTCGTCATAACGCAACAGTTTTGTCGAAATAAAATTTTGTAAATAATATTTGTCAAAAATTGCGAAAAAGTCGTTATGCATTTCCACAGTATATACCTCCAATAGGCGAATTGTGAAAATATTGCACAAATATGACATCATGAGTGACGACGATTTCTTGCGTTTCTTCATACGCAATCATATTTCTACATATTTGAAACATCACATAGCTAGAATTTCTTTTCTCAATTATTGGACAATTTCTTTGTGAAATTAATTTTGCAAATATACCGCTAAGATGATTCGCCATATCGTTGTTCTTTTGCCGAAATAGTATTTTGGAAAGTAATTTTGCAAACAACTACAAATATTTCAGAAAAGATCAATGTTTTTGCATCTATTTTCTAAAATATGTCTGTATAATTGCAAATAACAATTTTAGTGCAAGATTTCGTCACATAATTTTGTAAATGGTTTCCTATCGGGGATGTTACGTGTGTGTTGTTACTTTTGTAATATCAACTTTACTTTTTGTTATTATTTGCGATTTAATGTATTTCTTACTCAGGCTTGCTTCGATATTCGTGAAGCCGTTGTATTTTGGGCTACATTAAGAACGCTTACAGAAATGCGTATTTTACCTCGGGATTTGCCATGGATATCGTCGCATCCCGACCACGGGGATAGAGAGAAAACCCTAAACACAGCCATGGTTAAAGCTTTAGAATTACGGAACAGATCGGGAGTATGTTTTTCACATATAATTTTACACAGATAAAAGTATATATATATATATATATAAGATAATATACGAATTTTTAAACTATATATATTAATTTCGCAGTGCTCAGTATTACCTGAAATTGATCCAAGAGACAGGTTCTATAAACGATCGACGACGGAAAATAAGATTTATTTCAGAGAAAGAGGAATAATTTCATGAAAAAAATTGATTTTTTTCAGACCATTTTGCGATTGATCACAAAGTGAGATGCGAAAAAGAACTACTACTGCTAATTACATATGAAGACCACAGGGGAAGAACTTGATAAGTCACATTTTCGTGATTTTTTAGAGGAGAGCGATTTTAAAGCTCGAAACGTATATGTATTTCTGTGTTACACGTTTTATAAAAATGCGTTTTATATTTATATCTCGGAATCTATCAAGAATTTCCCTTTTTTGCTTTGAATAATTAAAATAATCCATTTTAACTACCAAATAACATCAAAAACCGAAAATAAAAAAAATCGACTTATCAAGTTCTTTTCCTGTGTGGTCCAGAGATGCCAGTTTGCGGACGCTAGCAACATGCAGCAGCAAGTGGAGGGGATACGCACACAAGCGAGCAGCCACTCGCCGAGGCGCTGAGCGCACACGTACACGGCTGTTCGCCTGTGTGCGTTTCGTCTGTGTATCCCCTCTACTTGCTGAGCATGCTGCTAGCGTCCGCAAACTGGCATCTCTAGTGTGGTCGTCATGTAAATATTACTGGCAATCACGCAAGAATATTACAGTCGAACCTCCCAAAACTTATACAGTCGGGACCGACGAGCCTCCCAAAACGTATACTTCCCCTATTCCCTCACTCTTTAACTCGCGCATGCGCAAAGACTTACTTTTGGTATAAATTCATCTCCCACTAGCGCAGTTTCGGTTGTAATCATACTTGGTGATGGAAAAAGTGATGAAGGGGAAAATACGTTTTGAGAGTGGATTTGTGCACGTTTTGGAAGATTTGTCTGTATTAAGTATTACACGAAATATATTATTGGATATCACAAAAAATATTACAGAGAGGATATTACTGAGAATATTACTGACAATTGCACAGAATGTCAGTAATATTATTTCGTATCACTACCACCAATATATTACTGCCTAAATATTGCTGCCAATAATATAGTAATATAAAAAGTCTCTGTACTATTTCAGTGGTTGAAAAATAACAAGTCAACATTTTTCAGCCATTATTTCCGGATAAATATCTTTTAAAATTGACTGAAAATCGTTACTAAAATATTGTTTGTCTTATCTGCACTTACTATGATTACAAAAAAATGTATTAACATAATACACATTGTAAACAACATAGAGACAGATTAAATTGTAAATTCGCACGTTTGTAATAACAATTGTAAATACATAAGAAAATAATAAGAATGATAAATATATGAGTTTTGAAGAAGAATCATAAATTGATAGCCAAGCATGTTTTGTAAAATTATGTAACTTAATGCCAAGCAGAAGTTTTCGACTAATTGTTGTGTATTTGCTGAAAACGTAATAATAACCCTGATAGGAAACCATTTACAAAATTGTGTGACGAAATCTTGCACTAAAATTGTAATTTGCAATTATACAGACATATTTTAGGAAATAGATGCAAAATCATTGATCTTTTCTGAAATATTTGTAGTTGTTTGCAAAATTACTTTCCAAAATACTATTTCGGCTAAAGAATAACGATATGGCGAATCATCTTAGCGGTACATTTGCAAAATTAATTTCACAAAGAAATTGTCCAATAATTGAGAAAAGAAATTCAGCTATGTGATGTTTCAAATATGTAGAAATATGATTGCGTATGAAGAAATGCAAGAAATCGTCGTCACTCATGACGTCATATTTGTGCAATATTTTCACAATTCGCCTATTGGAGGTATATACTGTGGAAATGCATAACGACTTTTTCGCAATTTTTGACAAATATTATTTACAACATTTTATTTCGACAAAACTGTTGCGTTATGGCGAATCATCTTAACCTTTTCGCTCCGGGACTGGTCCATATATGGACCAGCAAGAAAAGCGAACGTAATAGATGTTTATAAGGTCAATTTAATGCACTAAATTTAGGAAAAAAATTGAAAAAAATCCTGGTTACTTCTTTGACCTTCAAAATTAACTTTGAAGAGGGGGGTAGCAGGTTATTATTAACTTTTTCAGCTAAAATGCGAGGTCAATTTTAAAGGAAAAATCCCCGGAGCGAAAAGGTTAAGCTGTGTTCCAGAATTGCTGCCAGCACGCTGCCAGTACTAAAATTGTACGGTATATGTGACGCAAACTATAGATCTTTAGCGCTGGCAGTGAATTTTGGAACACAGCCTTAGTGCAATCATTGCAAAATCGTCGCCATTCATAATGCCATTTTCGTGCATTATTTTCACAAATGTGCCTATTGGGGAAAGCGTTTATCGGTGTAAAGGCCTCCGCACAAACTCTTTCGTAGCGCGTTACGTTAAGTGCTAATCGTAAACTTCGATTCGTACGTAATTTTAAACTTTATTCAACGCACAAACAAACTTACCACGTTTATGCTACGTTAAGTTAAGTTTTGTTTGTGCGTTGAATAAAAGTCAAAGTTTAAGTACGAATCTAAGTTTATGGCCAGAACTTAACGTAACGTAATGCATTACGAAGGAGTTTATGCGGCGGCCCTAAGATGGAACGGGATTTGGTATGCAAAGCAAAGTCATTGGATGCGCGTTCTATTTCATGCACATGCGCGCATGATCTATAGTATACGTCACGTGTACTATGAATAAATGCGCGCATACGCATGAAACGGAACGCATCCATGGATGGATTTACTTTGCAAACCTTCTTGTGACCCTGTCCCTTCTCCTGCCTCACCAGATTTCAAAAATCTTGATGATTCAAAAAAAAAAAAATAATTAAGATCGAAAATATTTGTTTTGCACTTTGTCCTTCCCTCGCCTCGACTGCCTACTCCTGTCTCTTATTTTTGTCGCCGTATTCCTCGCTACACCCGTTCGAACTCGTCAAATTTCCTTTCACAAATATGTCTGTATAGATCTAATTAGATCCACATTAAATTTAAATAGATTTAGAGTAGATCTAAATAAATATGAGCAGATCTATAAAATTTTTACATCCCTTTATACAGGGTGATTCAGAACAACCCGTTATCTTTGAAAATACATATTCTTGACTAAATTCTAAGACAATTTTTTATTTGGCAAAATTTTGTCTGACGCTTACTTTTTGAGTTACTAATAAAAATAGTTGACGTACCATGAGTCGGATTTAAAAGGTAGGCAG
>NW_018020818.1:60054-72480 GCF_002006095.1 Pseudomyrmex gracilis | reverse complement strand
TTTTTTTTAATACTTGGTGACCACAAAGAACATGACTTTCTGAGTGTCACTATGCAATAAACTGAAAATCCCATATGTGACACTTATGTAATTATTCGTAGGGAGTGACGATATTATATACAGAAAAACTATATTCACATTATTATTCGTGTATTTTGTTCCGCAACAAAATTTCATTCTATAATTTATTAAAAAATTTACGAAGGAAGTGATCATACAAGTCGTTGATATACACGAGTGTGTTTGCAGTTTATGACTACATGAAAATGTATAAAGTTTTTACATATTCACATCGTAATAACTCATGGATTGAACGTTTCGTAGCAATGAAATTTATATTATTCGTCTTCGATCTCCTAATTGTGTATGCATATAATATCGATACAAAGTATCCGATAATCTATCCGGACAGTGCATTAAACGCGGATCAGTATGTCGACACGCAATTCAATCGCAGTTATTTCGGCTATTCAGTCCTGCTCCATCATGATCCTCAAAAAAACGCTTCATGGTAATCACCATTCAGTCAATAAAAATTAAACAATTAACGACTTAAGGCTCGTTGAAATTGATAACAAGAAGTATATAAGGTTTTACGAGCCATTCGCAGGTTCGACTCCTGGCCGAGGAGTTTTTTTCGCAATATTTTAAAAATTAGTTAGGGGAGTATCCGGGGTCTTTCATATGTGAGATGCAAATCCAGCATCCCGTATGAATTTAAGAATTGAGATTTCAATTAAAAAAACACTCACTTGTAAAAATTTAGTCAAGTTGAATTCGTTACATGTGTATATACAGGGTGTCCCAGAATTGCCGTACAATCTCTCGTAGGCAGGTAGAAGGAATAAAACTGAGTCGACAAGTCCTGAACCATTTTTTTCTATTATTTATAATAAAGGAGTAAATTATTGAGTAAATCAGGCCAATCAGCGCCGACCTTTAGCCAGGCGCACGTCAGTGAAGTCTGCGCGGAGTGCTCACACACACACCAGGCGCGTGGCTCACTGACGTGCGCCTGGCTAAAGATCGGCGCTGATTGGCCTGATTTACTCAATAATTTACTCCTTTATTATAAATAATAGAAAAAAATGGTTCAGGACTTTTCGACTCAGTTTTATTCCTTCTACCTGCCTACGAGAGATTGTACGGCAATTCTGGGACACCCTGTATATATACACATATACACGCACAGTTTCCGCTCAAACATCCTGCGAATGGCTCGTAAGGCTTTATATATTTCTTGTTAAAAAATATATTTTGTGGGAAAGCGTATTATCACAGCATATGCACATTGCTGGTTATATTATAAGATATATATCTTGTAGGTATTATATAAAATTGTTCTTAATTGTGAATGCGTTCCTTTTTAACAGGTTGTTTGTAGGAGCACCTCGAGGAAATTATACAAAACCATCGCGCAATAAATTATTGAAAAAAAGCGAACCAGGAGTAGCTTATCGATGTAACTTACCAGGTTCATGTGTCGAAATAGAATCGACTGTACTTGAGGATGAAAAAGTTTACATACGTCAGATTGGCATGCGCGCGTATTTAACGAACGATCATTCTTGGTTTGGTGGCGCAATGTCTATAGAAAGATATAGCGGTTTTTTAACGGTGCGTGACAAAAAGCTTGGCGTGAAATTGGAAATTATATGTAATTGATCGTAACTTTATTTTTTTTTTTACATTATAGATATGCGCACCGCGAACAATTATGAGTATATTCCCTGATAAGAAGGAATTAAAATATGTGAATACCATGCAAGGCATGTGTTACAGCAATCAGATGTTGTCAAATACAATGACAGCAGAAATATTTGAAATTAATCAGTTTGGTATTTATTCATTTATTTATTTTGTTGCTTTATTTTACGATTTATTATCAAAATGTGTCATCTAGTAATTATATCATTTATATGATTAATTTATATGTTCACTCCTTTTTGTTTTACGGTTTTACATTTGTATTATAATAACAGTGTGTATAAATATGTAAAAAAAAATAGTAAAAACTAACCCGTTTAAAATATGAATGTTAAATATTAAAGTAATAACATAAGAGATTTTATTTAACATCAAATGTGCATTTTAGATTACAGCAGATATACGTGGTTTGATCCAATTCAAGGTTTCTCCGTTATGTTTGCATCGACACAGGTATGTGTGTATTTATACCCCTAATAGGCACATTTGTGAGAAATATTGCACAAAAATGGCATCATGAATGGCGACGATTTTGGCAACGATTGCACTAAGATGATTCGCCATAACGCAACAGTTTTGTCGAAATAAAATTTTGTAAATAATATTTGTCAAAAATTGCGAAAAAGTCGTTATGCATTTTCACAGTATATACCTCCAATAGGCGAATTGTGAAAATATTGCACAAATATGACGTCATGAGTGACGACGATTTCTTGCATTTCTTCACATGCAATCATATTTCTACATATGTGAAACATCACATAGCTGAGTTTCTTTTCTCAATTATTGGACAATTTCTTTGTGAAATTAATTTTGAAAATATACCGCTAAGATGATTTGCCATATCGTTATTCTTTAACCGAAATAGTATTTAGAAAGTAAGTTTGCAAACAACTACAAATATTTTAGAAAAGATCAATGTTTTTGCATTTATTTTCTAAAATATGTCTGTATAATTGCAAATAACAATTTTAGTGCAAGATTTCGTCACATAATTTTTCAAATGGTTTCCTATCAGGGTGCCATTTAAATTTTCTTATATCATAAAAGATTTCAATATATTTTCTTATATTATAAAATCAAGATTGGGTAGTGTCTAGTTAAAAAGATAAAAGTTAAGTTAAAAAGTTAAAAAGTTAAATAATTTTAACTTTATCTAGTTACATTTTTAGACTCTTATCTTTTAACTTTATTTAGTTATATTTTATCGGTAACTAGTAACTTTTTATTTCAACTCTCTTGAATCTACTATAGCCATAAGATTTTTTATTTGTTTGCATACAAAACGGAACATATTTCTCGTCGTATGATCATAATTAATTTTACATGTTTGTAGGCCGAAAAATTCGACCAATCACAAAGCTCAGAATGATTCGTTTTATATGCGAATAAATTCGTACGTGTTCGAGAATTGAGCCAAACTAAACGCTGGTCGTAAAGTCCAACGCAATATAATTTATAATAAAATATATATAAAGTATATTTCTAAATAAAGTGTACATTTTTTTTTTCATGATATGTAAGATTAAAACACTGTAAATGTTTGTAATTATTTGTAAGACTAAAACACTAAAATCATGAAAAAAAATTTAACTTTTAACTTGTTAATTATTTTTTTTTATTAACTTAACTTTTAATCAATTAATTTCATTATGGATTAACTTATATCTTGACTAAATAAAATTTTTAAGACCTTTAACTGTAACTTAACTTAAATAAAAAAAAAAATTTAACTTACCCAACCTTGTATAAAATATATTATTATCTTATAAGCTATTATAAAAGATTATAGACTTAATTCTTACAGGAAGAAGAAACAATAAGCCGTGTTGTAGGAAATCCAAACGACGAAGTTGTCGGCAGTATCAATGTTGGACGTTTTTCAAGAGCCGGTAAATTTGACGAAAGTTCTCGAAAAATGCTAAATTTAACGGTACATGACGATACGTCACAATATGGTACGTGCAAAACTCTATATTAGATAAATATCGTAACGCTAAAACAAAAAATGAATATCTAGAAACGGATTGTTGTAACAAATTAAGGTGTAGTACACTTATTATAGGCTACATGATAACTGCAGGATATTATTTTGATCAAAAACGATTTCTCTATGCCTGTTCGGATCCAGGATGGAATTACGTAGGACAGGTATAAAATATTTCCCTTTGCCATATTTAAAAGTAGGATATAACAATTGTGATATTACCTGTTTTTATCACAGGTTGTTGTAATTGACACGAATAAAGAGAGCGCATATACAAACGCTCATTTGTTTGGCAGTGACATTGGTGAGTTTTTTGGAGCAGGTTTGGCTAGCGGTGATTTAAACAACGACGGCTTAGACGATCTTATAGTGGGATCTCCGCTTTGGGGAAATGACAACGGCAAAGTTTATATATATTTAGGTCAGCCGGAGGTAATGTTACAAACACGTACATCTGTGATATTTATAAATTATCGCAAAAACATATTAATAAAATATTTGTTTAGGAAGAATTTGAAGCGGTTGTAATTTTAGAAGGCGCCGCGGAAGATGCACAGTTTGGCTACACCGTGGCAAGCGGCGATCTAGATAAAGATGGATTTAGTGGTAATTAATATTAATTGCTGTTAGCGAAGAGACGGGAGAGAGAGAGAGAGAGAACATCTAGATATATATACAAGTTCGCAATACTAACGTGTACAATTCTAGATATTATAGTGGGCGCACCCTGGGAAGGGTCTGGAGTAATTTATATTTACTACGGTGATGCAAGTTTAAAAAACAAAGTACGACCTGCCGTATCGCAAAGAATCGAAATGGAATCGTCTGGTTTGTTTCCAACGAAAGAAATAAATATACGAACGTTTGGATTTTCCATATCCGAACCGATTGATATTGACGACAATGGGTTAGTTAGGACTGCTGCGCTACGCTATATAATTCACGGGAAAAAACTGGATTAGATCTAACTTAAAATTAACGAGATAAAAAAAAAAAAAATGGAAAAATAGATCTAATTAGATCCAAATTAAATCTAAATAGATATAGAGTAGATCTAAATAAATATAAAGTAGATCTAAATAAATATAAACAGATCTATTCAATTTACACCCCTTTATATATTATTAAATCTACTTTAGATCTACTATAATTAAAACTACTCAGATTTACTCGAGAATTCAGAAAATATTGGCCGTATGGAGCAAACACAGTTATTAGTGTGTGTGAAGTAAATTACTTTATTAATTAAAAACAAAACGTTTTCGACCTCGGTTTAGGTCCTTATCAATGTTTTTTAGTGACAATAAGTTGAGNTNNANNTNNANCTCAACTTATTGTCACTAAAAAACATTGATAAGGACCTAAACCGAGGTCGAAAACGTTTTGTTTTTAATTAATAAAGTAATTTACTTCACACACACTAATAACACTGTGTTTGCTCCATACGGCCAATATTTTCTGAATTCTCGAATATTTTTTGGAGCATTTCTATTCACTTTTTATTTTTTACTCAGATTTAGTTGGATTTGAGCAGATCTGAACAGATCTGAGGTGATCTATTATATAATAGATCTGAGTAGATCAAGAGTAGATCTAATAATAAATAAAAGTGTAAATTTTTCCATAGATTTACTTATATCTATTTAGATTTATTTTATATTTATTTAGATCTAATTTATTTATTTAGATCTAACTTTACATCTATTTAGATTTAATTTGGATCTAATTAGATCTATTTTTCCATTTTTTTGATCTCGTTAGATTTAAATTAGATCTAATCCATTTTTTCTCGGGTTCTTACATTTGTGTGAATAATATTGACAAAATAATTTATCTTGTTAACAAGAATATATTTTTTGATTGTATTCATAGATACGCCGACATTGCCGTAGGCGCGTATAAATCGGGACATGTGATCATACTTCGAAGTAAACCAGTTGCACAAACAAATTTGACCATTATCACTACTCCAAGCATATTGAAGAGAAATGATAGCAACTTTTTGATTACGGCGTGTGTTAAATATCACGGTTACGACACGGCAAATATGCACCGTAAGCTAATTAATAAATTTAGTATATGTGTAACTCACTAAAACGTGATACGTAATATTTCAAAATTTTTCTATTTAATTTGCAGCTTTCAAAATCTCTCTTATCGTGGACAAGAAATACAAACGTACCAAAGAGACTTCATTGGAAATGGTCTCGGCAAATCCTCCTCTTGATATGTGTATAAATGTCACTGTTACACTTTCGGTACATGTATAATATAATATACTTACATTTGATATTTTATTAATAATATCATACTATTTATAAATGTATAGGTATTACACTCCAAGGAGAACAAAAAGTTACGAAAACGTCAGAATGATGTTAAAACCACCAGGGTCAAAATAACAGTAAAAAATGACGAGATTTTGACATTATTATCCCAGATAGCCAACTGGGTGCAAGTTGTTGGCAACTTGCCACAAATATTGCTCATATATGTTTTCAGCAATGTAACAAAAGGGTGTATCCTCTTTTCGGTATGTTCTTGCCAGCAACAGTTTACAAGATATAATAACAGCAAGTTCCCAACAACTCATCGGCAATAAACTTATATTATTTTTCTCAACTTATAAATAAAAATTATTGCTCATATATTGCTCACATATTGCTGACTCATATGTCCTAAACATTGGTTACAACAATTGATTGATAATAAAACTCAGCATATTGATACTGAATTGACAAAAATATTTTCGTTGCATTAAATAAAAACACCACAACAGCAATTGGCGAACAACTTAATCTATACAATAATTTGCTTTACATTGATTTTTCACATTTGGCTATCTGGGTATTTTGTCACTAGACAACATCAGGGTTGTTTTAAAGCGTGCGATCATACTGCGCTTACACCATTTTCCTTATAGTGAAACAGCCGTAAGAGGTGCTTTATAATCCTTAATAGGGGCACATTTGTGAAAATATTGCACAAAAATGGCATCATGAATGGCGACGATTTTGGCAATGATTGCACTGAGATGATTCACCATAACGCAACAGTTTTGTCGAAATAAAATGTTGTAAATAATATTTGTCAACAATTGCGAAAAAGTCGTTATGCATTTTCACAGTATATACCTCCAATAGGCGAATTGTGAAAATATTGTACAAATATGACATCATGACGACGATTTCTTGCATTTCTTCATACGCAATCATATTTCTACATATTTGAAACATCACATAGCTGAATTTCTTTTCTCAATTATTGGACAATTTCTTTGTGAAATTAATTTTGCAAATGTACCGCTAAGATGATTCGCCATATCGTTATTCTTTAGCCGAAATAGTATTTGGAAAGTAATTTTGCAAACAACTACAAATATTTCAGAAAAGATCAATGTTTTTACATCTATTTCCTAAAATATGTCTGTATAATTGCAAATTACAATTTTAGTGCAAGATTTCGTCACATAATTTTGTAAATGGTTTCCTATCAGGGATAGTCGTAATTATTAACTTGTGCCGGAAAACCGGTAAACTTCAACTATAGGATTTTAATGATTTTTTGCACAAAAGGTCTCACGCACGGTTTTTAATCTGAGAGTCGGACTATGCTGAAAGACTGTAAGGACGCAAAAGAAGATGAATGAGATGATGGGATACAAAAAAGCGCATTTTTAAAGAAGTTATTGCACAAAGATCATTACGACATCATTTTGACTTTACTAATCTGACTGCTTGAAATAATGATCTTTTGAGATAAAAATGACGTCATTTTGACTTTTTCGTGACTTCTTGTTCTCCTTGAAACAAAGTAATTATATGATTATTTGATATTTCTATACATTTTACACACAATAATATCATATTGTGTATACATATTGCAGACGAATATTCAAGATTTCATTGAACCAATTAATATTTACGCATCACACAAATTTACGCATGACGTTTTGTCTTCTGCTGAATTCTGCAAAACATGTCCTGTTGAAAGTAAAGATAATAAATCAAGCAGTGTACAAAATGTGCTACCCTTCGACATCGGTTGCGGTGAGGATAGAATTTGCAATTGTAATATAACTGCAACAATGAAATTTTTGGGAGTCAGGCAAGTAATATTATCAAAAATAATAATATACGTTTTGTTTATACGTGAACTCGAGAAAAAATGGATCTAATTAGATCTAACTTAAATTTAACGAGATAAAAAAAAATGGAAAAATAGATCTAATTAGATCCAAATTAAATCTAAACAGATATAAAGTAAATCTAAATAAATATAAGTAGATCCATGGAAATTTAAACTTTTATTTATTATTAGATCTACTCTTGATCTACTCAGATCTATTATATATTAGATCACCTCAGATCTGTTCAGATCTGCTCAAATCTAACTAAATCTGTGTAGTTTTAATCAGGGACTTATTACCGGTATGATTTCAATACCGGTATTATACTAGAGATTGTATACCGTTACCGTTATAGTACCGAAACCGATACGTACCGAAAACCGTAATAAAATACCGGTATTATTTCGGTATTCCTACTAATGGTATTCTTAAAAATTAGATAAGTTAATTAAAGCAATCTTTGTTGCATAATTAATCTTCCTACCGCTTATAGACCGACAAAATATAAAGACGCTTTTTTTTATAAACCAATTGAAGCAGCTGTTTATTCATGCTTTCTTTTATTACGTAGCATGACTAATGTAAAGTGAAATTTTTAACAAATTTGGATATTGATAAATATGTCTATGTGTATTTTGTTACTGTTCTTAATTATATTAATTATTGTTACTGTTCTTAATTATATAAAAAAATAATAATAATTTAAATAATATTAAGTTTCTGGGCGCAGTTTTTTATAAACATTATATTATTAAAAAGTGTTATCAACATAATGACAACACTTATAGTTTTAAGATATTACTTTTTAAAAATCACGAAAAAATTATCGGTAAATATAGGTAAATATGGGTAAATATACCGGTATTATCGTATACCGGTATGACGTCATACCGGTATTTCTGCATTTCGGTTTGCATAAGGGTTTTCATAGTATTACCCAAAAATATCGGTAAAATACCGGTATTTTGCATACCGGTATAAGTCCCTGGTTTTAATTATAGTTAGATCTGAGTAGATCTAAATTAGATTTAATAATATATAAAGATGCAAATTCAATAGATCCGCTTATATTTATTTAGATCTACTTTATAATTTATTTAGATCTACTCTATATCTATTTAGATTTAATTTGGATCTAATTAGATCTATTTTTCCATTTTTTTTTATCTCGTTAAATTTAAGTTAGATCTAATCCATTTTTTCCCGGGAAGCTAACACACGAACGCACTAATATGATCTATTTAAATGTATATAGAGAAAATAATTCATGGGCAATTGGTTCCAATGATATTATTTTGGAGACAGTCTTAGAAAATCATGACGAGCTGGCGTATCTGACAACAATCGCGTTTACCTTTCCGAACGGAATCATATTGCATAGTATCTTACCGTCTTGTGAGGAAGATCGGAATGGGAATATTTTAATAGTTGTTTGCGAAGTCAGCAATCCACTTAAAACGAACGAGCAGGTTTATTTGTTCCAACAGTTTTTACAAACAAAATATAAAAAGCTTTCTTTTAACATTAATTTTTTACAGAAAATTGTGAAACTGGATCTGGATATGAGATATATAACCGACGGTTCGCTTCACGGAACAGTTTTGAACTTTTCTGCGGAAATAAAAACGCGTAGTGTTAATCACGGTATGCATAAAATTCAGCTTTCGCTCGCCTTAATAAGTGAAGCGTCCTCGTCATTAAATGGGTAAGTGTGTGTACTTTGAAAAGATTATGAAAATAAGCACCTCGATAACATTTATGAAATTATGTGACAAAATCTTGCAAACTAAAATTGTTAAATTTGCAATTATACAAATATATTTTAGGAAATAGATGTAAAAAACCATTGATCTCTTTTGTAAAATATTTGCAGTTGTTTGCAAAACTAATTTTCGAATACTATTTCGGCAAAAGAATAACTATATGGAGAATCATCTTAGTGCAATCAGCAGTATATTTGCAAAATTAATTTCAAAAAGAAATTGTCTTATAATTGAGAAAAAAATTTTCAGCTATGTGATGTTTAAAACGTGTAGAGAAATATATAATTGCATATGAAGAAATCAAATTAATTCATGTATATACTTACGGAAATGCATAACGACTCTTTTCTATAAATTTTTGACAAGTATTATTTACAAAATTTTATTTCGACAAAACTGTTGCGTTGTGGCGAATCATCTTAGTGCAATCATTGCAAAATCGTCGTCATTCATTATGCCAGTTTTGTGCAATATTTTCACAATTTACCTGTTGGGGTATCTACCCAGATAGCCAACTGAGTGCAAGTTGTTGGCAACTTGCCACAAATATTGCTCATATGTTTTCAGCAATGTAACAAAAGGGTGTATTCTCTTTTCGGTATGTTCTTGCCAGCAACAATTTACAAGATATAATAACAGCAAGTTCCCAACAACTCATTGGCAATAAACTTCTATTATTTTTCTCAACTCATGAATAAAAATTATTGCTCATATATTGCTCACATATTGCTGACTCACATGTCATAAACATTGGCTACAACAATTGATAATAAAACTCAGCATACACGGAAAAAAAAATAGTTTCTACCACAGCTAAGTACGGTTTGCTGAACTAAATTTGCTGCTGTAGCTATAAAATTTCCTGTTACATAGAAACAGTTTGCTGATATTCCTAAATATTTCGACATAATAGCAAAATATGTAGATCTTGCTAAAAAGCTTAGGTGTCCATAATTCTACCAAAATTAGGTGTGGTTCCTAAATTTTAGTAGAATTATGGACACCTAAGCTTTTTAGCAAAATCTACATATTTTGCTATTATGTCGAAATATTTAGGAATATCAGCAAACTGTTTCTATGTAACAGGAAATTTTATAGCTACAGCAGCAAATTTAGTTCAGCAAACCGTACTTAGCTGTGGTAGAAACTATTTTTTTTTCCGTTTATTGATACTGAATTCCCGGGAAAAAATGCATTAAATCTAAATAGATCTAATTTAAATCTAACAAGATAAAAAAAATGGAAAAAGAGATCTAATTACATCTAAGTAGATATAAAGTTGATCTAAACAAATATAAATAGATCTATGTAAATTTACACTTTATTTATCTGTATATCTATTTTAGATCTATAGATTTACTCAGATTTATTTTATTAGATCTAAGCAGATCTAAACAGAACTAAGCAGATCTGAATAGATCTAATATAGTAGATCTGAGTAGATCTAAAGTAGATCTAATGATAAATAAAGTGTAAATGTACATAGATTTACTTATATCTATTTAGATCTACTTTATATCTATTTAGATCTTATTTGGATCTAATTAGATCTAGTTTTCCATTTTTTTTATCTTGTTAGATTTAAATTAGATCTATTTAGATTTAATCCATTTTTTCCCGGGTTGACAAAAACATTTTTGTTGCGTTAAATAAAAACAACACAACAGCAATTGGCGAGCAACTTAATCCATACAATGATTTGCTTTATATTGAGTTTTCACATTTGGCTAACTGGGTATAATATCAACCTTCATCACGTTGAGATACATATTGTTTTTTATTATTTTAGGAAAGCGATAGAAAAAAGTTATTATTTACCTGAATCAGACGACGATCAATTGAATATAACATTCCAACATCATTATCATTTATTGAAACTCGGTGCGACGTCCATAGAAGAAGCAGAACTCAGTATCGATGTGCCAACGTCCGTGAACGATTCTGACTCCTTTGTAGATTTATATCAACCGCGTGTAAGTTTTTTAACAATCCGTAGTACAACTCCAAAATGATTATAACAAATAATCGTGTTTTATTTTCAATTATATTTTGCAACTATTGTTTATCGAATGTTCGCGAAATATTTAAATTTTTTTTTATTAGATATATATCTCCGGAAAGTATTATGATTGCTTGTCGAGTGGTATTGATTTAGTTAACGATGGACAACAAAATGACGTTTGGAAGAGTACAGCGTCAAATGATATATATAACTTGAATAACGATACATCTCACAGTCTGTCAAAAAGGGATATAACGGATAAAGCTGTTATAGCAGCTCACTTTATGCAAAAGTTATATTATGCGAAATTAACGTCAAACGATCAAAGCGGTAACAATCTAACATCTTGGGAAAGAGATACCGTGTATTTGAATTGTTCGACAATCGGCGTGAATTGTGCGACGGTTTGTTGCAACCTGAGAGCTTTAAAGACGCAAAAGGATGTTGGCAAACTGGTTATGAAATTAATTCTCAATGTTACAAAACTCAAAGGTATTAAAAAAGTACAAGTAAAAAGTTTTTTCTTTATCACGTTGTTATTTTTAATTTTACCTTTACTTTAATTGTTTCAAGATAATTTTGGATTGAGGAAAGAAAGAAAAGTCATAAGATTTAGCACAAATGCTCACGTCCAAATCATGAAACCAGCAAATAGGATTTCTTTTGCGGATGATAAGTAAATATTTTAAAATTATTAAAAATTTGTCTTTCTCCTCTTCCCAGATAATATGAAAATACAATAAGAAATATATAAGGCCTTACGAGCCATTCGCAGGATGTTTGTGCGGAAACTGTGCGTGTACATATACAGGGTGATTCAGAACAACCCGTTATCCTT
>NW_018020818.1:10333-59758 GCF_002006095.1 Pseudomyrmex gracilis | reverse complement strand
CAAATAAAAAGTTGTCTTAGAATTTAGTCAAGAATATGTATTTTCAAGGATAACGGGTTGTTCTGAATCACCCTGTATATATACACATGTAACGAATTCTACTTGTAAATTTTTTACGTTTTTTTTTTTTTTTTGAATTGAAATCTCAATTCTTAAATTCGTACGGGATGCTGGATTTGCATCTCACATATGAGAGAGACCCCGGATACCCCCCTAACTAATTTTTAAAATATTGCGAAAAAAACTCCTCGGCCAGAGGAGTCGAACCTGGAATCTCCGGCTTTCCGCGTGCCGTCGCCTTCCCTGCTTTAGGCCTTATATATTTCTTGTTGACAATTTCAACGAGCCTTAATTCTTAATTGTTTGAAAATACAATATTGCAAATATATATAAAATTGTTTTACAGCGATGTGATTCTCACGACAGAATTTTATAGCACCGCAAAACCAGAGAAACTGCAACTGTGGGTTGTGTTTGTATCGGTTACGTTAGGTTTAATATTTTTGTTTATCATTATTATTATATTAAGTATGGTAAGTTACACATTTTGGTTTTTTTATCGTATTAATTTCTCTCCGAACACAGCGCGTCACTCGTTTTCAATTTATTGTTGTTGCAGGTAGGTTTTTTCAGAAGGACAACGAAGGAAGAGTTATCCGCTATAAATACGACTGAAGTAAATACATGCAAATACACAAACAATTCTTAAATTTCTTACGTAGTTTTGTTAGAGTATAATATACCTACCTATTGTTTTACAGATAGAAGATCGAAGTCAATCAATCGAACAATTGGAGATGATAGAAGCACCCGAATAGGAGTATTTGTGTATTTTAATATGGAAAAGTGTGTGATTTACGTGGTTAATTTATGTATTAAATAATATAAGTTCAATCTACATAAAAATATTCTTTTATTCTTATCAGAGAGTTATACAACGGCGGTATAATGAATTTTTATATAACATCTATATAAAATTTACCGTATCGTATATTTACATATATATAATGTATATATATTTACATCACAATATTACAATTTTTTCTTGTAAGAAAAACAATGGTAATGTTCATACAACATTTACAAATGATCAATACTCATACAGACGCAATCATCGTTCATACAAGTTTTTATAAATCGAAACGAAGAGATTTTCACATGTAAAATAAAAAAGTAATATGTTTTTTGTCACACCAGTATGTACATTTATGAGTCTTTGAATACAAATATATCTGATACTGTAATTGCGTGTATCATCATCTAAACGTCAAAATATACATGCTATATTTGTGATTAAAACTATCGCTGTGTATATACAAATATGTGAGCACAAATTATTCCTCCTCTTATTTTGTCTATCAAAACTATACACGCGCTAATCGAAATTTCACGGTACGCGATTTAAGAATATACAAATTATTAAAAAAATCACAAACTAAAATTCGGATCTGTTTCTTCTAAATAAACGTAGAATAAATATTATCTTCTGGTCCAATAGAACTGATGAAATGCAGACACATTATTGCCATCGCAGCGACACGAAACTGCATACATTGCTGGAGGGACGTAAAGGTGCTGCAAGCAAACTTATAACTGTTTGTGCAGCACAAAATGCACAACTTTGTGCATCCGTACCTCGTTATCTTCCGAAGAAACTGCGATGCTCTCATTAGCTCTCCCATTTTCAATAAACGAACATCAACTCGATATTTGGGATACGAACTGCTACCCGTTCGTTTCCCTTGAAGAACGTGATTTATACTTGCTCAAGTCCCAACGGACGTAAAAGCTCACGTGTATCTCTCTTGAAGTTGAAAACTTTATAAACTCTCTCCTTTCTTCGTCATCGTTTCGTTGATGTGTATATGCAGTGGAATGTATATTCGCAGTAAGATACAATCCATACTGAATCTTCTGCTTCACATATGCTAATACACATCTCATTGCGCGCAACATAAATATTAAATCACTAAATATTAAAAAAAAAAAAAAATTATATAAACCTATCGTCGAGATTATTATCAATCGAATAAGTTGTGGCTCACATAAATGTATAAATTTAACCCTGTTTGACATGTCCATATTAATTTTTTAATCGAGAAGACCCGCACATTTTCTTTATATGGTGCTATTTTATATGATTTTAAAAAATTCAAAACAGACTTTACAATATATATATATATATATGTACAAATCATCTTACACTTTCTCAACAATGTGTTTCCCATTGTATTTCATAGCACCATTTTATTATTGTAACTTAGCAAACTTCAAACGTAAATCTCATTCGTTTACTCTCGCTTTATATACTTCTTAATCTACTTTAAAATATATAAAGACCTGTATTTTTGTTCAACGTAAAACAAATAAAAATTAGGTCGCAATTGCACACAATGATGTTAGATAATTATAATGCAAGATGCTTTGTTTTTTTTATAAGTACAAATTGAAAACTTTCAGTAGTCTATTGACAAACAGACACCATTCTACTCCTTTCTTCATCAAATATAACACTGTTATATCAAAATTTCCCTTATGGAACGTCTCGAGTTGCTTTTCTTCCTAGAAGACAAGGACATGTTTAACTTTTTTTGCTTAAAAAAAGGTTCAACATATCTTTGTCTCGTCTATAAAGTTGTTAATATTTAAGTTTTTTTTATAATATATGTAACATCATTGTATGTGTATAAAAATATCGCTTCCCGCATTAGTATTTCTTTTTTTTTGGCCTATACTTTGCACAATTTATAAGAAACAATTTATCTTTTTAATTTGTTACATATCACAAAATACTTTTTACAAAGTAAAATTATATTCTAAATATATATTGATATCGCAAGCAAAATTAAATTTTATCGCTTTGTGATATAAACAACAAACATTTTCTACTAAGTTTAAATCGTACCAAAATAGAAATATTACTTAAAATAATAGCACACAAAATATAAAGTTTGTTGTTTTATACAAATAAACACACACATATAAGGAGTTTTTTTTTTGAAGCGCAACAAGTTATTTAGTGATTAATTTTCGGTCGTTACTAAACGTGATAATAGTTGTTCGTTTGAGCTATTTGATTGAAGTTATTTACACTTGCTGCTAATTATACATGATTTCTCCAGCCGGAAATCTTGAAAAATTTAGGATCCAATCCTCTCTATACTCCTTTCGAGACTAATAAGTCTTTGGTTGTGTCCTATTTCTATTTATAGTTTTCTATTTCACGTATAAAAAAAACATAACTGAGTATTCATCAATTCGACAGATCCTTTCGCTAATAATCAAGATGTCAGACGGAAAAACAAGTATAAATTAGCATCTTAAAACCTTTAGCGATCAAACTTGCAAGTAACGAACAACTATCATCACCATCTGTATCAGTAATCCAAAATGAATCGATAAATAAAAATCCAGTTTGTTGCAAGTTAGAAGAATTTCCTTAGAAACTGTTTTTTTTTTCCCCTTCAATAATACTTTTGTATCGTTCGCTAATTAATATAAATGACATCAACGAAAACACTATAAATTTGTAGTATGTAATATAAATTAGTATAAACTATTTTGTGTATAAAATAGTTTATAAATTTAGCATAAAAATCGTTATTTTTGGGGAGTTTTTTTCAGTACACTTTCAATATTTCATCATATATTTCAAAACGAAATATAGAAATAAATTTGTGTTTTTTCATCATACCCCAAAAATTTTTGTTACAATTTTATTGCACACTTGTTTGACGTTATGAACTTTTGCAAAAATGAATTCTAGTAATTTTCAAGATGTTTTTCATTAATGTCATTAAACAGAACATTAAACAGTAAAAATAAAATTATATATATATACGAATAATTTGTACTTGGGAATTTGTTAAAAACCATGCAGTCAAAAACTCTAATTTCAGTTTTGGAATGCGTATAAATTTTAACAAATTTCCAAGTTTTTAATAAATCAATTATCAAAAAAGAGTTCATATATTGATTACTTTAAAAATCCATATGTTGATTAGTTCATATAGTGGTTACTTAAATTTTTATGATTTAAATCTAACATATTTTTTTGGGGTTTTTTCAATGTTTTTTTTTTTTAATTTTTTTTGGGTTTTTGGAATGCTCTTAACCTAACATATTCTATATTCTATATGTTTTGTACTTTTTTTTTTTGAATGAAAAAACTTATGATAGTAATGCCAGTGATGCAATATAATACTGGCAAAAAGAAATAGTAACAGTAATGCTGAGGATTAGATATGAGAAATGTAAGACTATCTATTCTCTTACATTTCTAGATATACAAATATGAATGTGGAACGAAGAGCCACATCTTTCAAGTGACAATGCTTATCACAGTGACGAGATTATGTACTTACATTATAATGAGCTGTTTCATTTTGCAAACGCTTCGGATGGTATTTGTCCAAGATTGAAAAATTCTTGAAACGCAGAAATTGCATTATCATAATTCCAATTCGTCTCTTGTAAACATTTCAAGCTCCATTCCATATTCATATTCGTCTGCTGGCTCAAATTCACAATCATCTGTTTTTTTATCTCTTCCACATTTGTGACTTCTGTTTCGCTCATTACAGGAGTCATTTCTGAAGACTTCTCCGGTTCAACGGATGGTTGCGCCGGCTGACTTTGCTGCTGATTCAATTGCTGATTCAATTGCTGAACCAGTTGCCTCACCTGCGCCTCAGGCGGTTGACTGATGTGCAACTGTTCATTGCGAATACAATATCCACCAGTTTCAACCGAAACAATTATGAATGTTCGGTTGAAGTAACGAATTGGCTGATCCTTAGTATTCATCTCTTGAAAATAACCAGTTATCGTGATAAACATCATCGCTTGCGTAGCAAGGGTGATATCCATTGTAAACGTATCCAGTAAATGCTTCGTACGTGGCATTTCCGTTATGTAAGATACCACAGGTAATCTGCCTTGCTTCAACAATTTTTGCCGTCTTGCATTATCATTTATTCGGAATAAATTGCGATTCTCCATAAGATAACCATTTAACCTGGATAGGCAAATGTGAAAAAATAAATAAACATATTTTTAGCTTTCGAATTTGAGTACTCAAGTTTATTAATTTCCGTTGGAAACAACGAGACGTTTTTTTTTTTTTTTTAGATGTTATAAATGGTATTACTTACTTATTTGTGTGAGAAGTGGTTATCGTCATACTAAACATTGCGTGTTCATCATACGCATTTAACAGGCTTTGTCGATTATCACTATCAAATATCGCAAAATATTGTTGCAAAAATTGGCTTGCAACTTCCCTTGCTTTCTCATCTCCAACGAACATTCTTTGCGTTGGCGGTATCTTGTTAATATCTTCATCAACAACATCAAAAACAATAGGTCTTGGAAGCTCCGTGCCATCCTTTTTTGATGAACAAACAAAAAAAACAAATTCTTGTTTCACACGTATATACATGCGCGCACGCGTGTAAGATAATTTTACTTACCAGACGTAGCAACTTGGGAAATCGTTTGCGGACGTCGCTAGGTTGAAGAAAGAAAAGTCCGGAAGATCCAGGTTAATAGCGCAATAAAAAAACACACATCTTTTAGCATTAAAAAAAAGTAATAGAAAAAGAATGTGCGAATTTAGCCATAATACATTGAGATTAGTCGCGTAAAAATATCATCCAAGTTACAATTAAATAGAATAAACATAAATATAATAGAGAAATATTCAAAAAATACAAGATATAAAAAACTAAGTGTAAAAAATATAAATACAAAATATAAAAAACAAAGTATAAAAAATATAAATACAAAATATAAAAAACAAAGTATAAAAAATATAAATACAAAATATAATACAAAAATAAGTTTGAGTCAATCAAATATAATAAAATAAACTTGAATTATTGTCTTGTAACTTGTATGACGTTTTTTAAATATTATTCAATTTTATATATTAATGTTTTACGTTTAAAAAAAAAAACGTAAATCAAAGTTCGCAAAAAGTTGCATTGCTATGCACACTTATTGAATTTAATTTAATTTTAATTTTTAAAAATACAAAAAACAAACGCGTCAACTCTTTATGGCCTTTCTTAATCTCTTATTTAGATCTATTAACCTTTAGACCGCCTGCATGACGCCGTATAGCATCGCTATTGAAATGCCATACGCTAAAATATTATACCGTATTTTACGAGAAAGAGAAAGAGAGAGTTCTTTTTCATCTGCTTTATGAGAAAAAATATTTAAAAAATCTAAATATGTTGTTGGATGATGTGGTTTTAGCTTTCGAATTCATGGCATCTGAGATACAAAATTTATTTATACATGATTAACTTGGTAATAATGCTACTGTATTGAAAAAGACTTTTGCAATTCGCGACTTTAAATACTTAACCAGCGATATGAAAAACCTCTAGAAAACATTTTTTTTTTTTTAATTTGAAAATTTGATACTTTTCATTTCCGTTCTTCGCTGGTCTGGCAACGATCGGGGCCAGATGAAACTTAGAACACTCCACGCAATATAATAAGCTAAATTTATATACAAATATAGCGAAAAAAATACCATGTTTTCAATGAAAAACTGCTGGCGGTCTAAAGGTTAAATACTACTCTACGTTATAAATTTTATATTACAGATTATAAAATTTTATATATTCAATGCACACATTTAACATTAATTATGATTGCGATGTTAAAAAAAGATACAGGTACATAAATAAATTTATTAAAAGTTACTGAGTTTATATAAAACTTATATAAAAAATTAGATAAAAAAAGATGTAACATGAATAAAAATATGTAGAAAAAAATAAATTATAAAAATATATTTATATAAATTATATAATAATATATAAAGTTTGTCAACAAAAATGAGAAGATATTTGTAAAGTTTAAACAAGATAAAAATTTTCAAACAAAATTATCATCATATCATTCTTTCTTTACTTCTAAACGATATTTGTCTAACAGTTTATTTTCAACAAAAATTAAAAAATATTATATTTTAGTAATACATTACCTAATGTATTCATCGGTCCGCGTTCTGTATTTAGTGCAGCAAGGGTTTCCAGCTAATCTCAACTCGTCTAACTTAAGGTCCTTTAGCATATCCAACTGGTGAATATCTCTCATACGATTTTCACCAATGTAAAGAATCTTCAATTGCGGAAACTTCTTCGACAATATAGCAAGTCTGTCGAAATTCTGTAATCTATTGCCTTCCAAATTCAATGCCTTCAGGTTTGGTACACACTCAGCCATAACATCCAATACAGCCGTCAACATTTGAGGGCGAAACAAAGCACAAAAATATTCAGAAACAAGATCTAAAATAAATATAATATTGTAAGTGATCAATTTACAACACTGCGTGTTGGCGTAGTGACTTTTTATTTAATATTAATGTTAACTTTTTTTTTTTTTTTTTTTTTTACTATGTATCCTTACAAATTATAAAAAAAAAATGTAATATTTTGAATTTTATTAAACTAACCAGGATCTTGATATAACTTCGACAAATCTAAAGCACATGTCTCTTGAACATATCTTTTAGCCATTGCTTGTTTCAATCTTTCTTTAAACTTGTCATCAATATCGCATCGTGGGAATCCTGGTTTGGCTCTTATTTGTAACTTGAATCCATCATTCATTGTGATCTTCCTGTCACAATTCAGTAAGGCATTTGCAGTCTTTTGACTTTCAACATAAAAGACAGCTTCGGTAGCGGTAATCTTATACTGTAAATAAAGAGTAAAGAGTTTAACCGAGAGAATTTTTTTTTGTAGTTTATCAAGCTATAATTCTATTTATTAAAATCATACGATATTATAAGAAAACAAAACGATTACAAACCATTATCGGTATAAAGACCTCGGGCGTCATATAATTCAACAATGTTCTCAATACATATTCTTTATCATATTTGTGGCCGTATGGAATGATAATTTTGTACCAATTGCCCTCAGCGAGGGGAAGGGGAGAACGATTTTTTGTACTAATCCATCCTTTCATCATAATGGGGCGAACTTCTTTCCAATCACGATTCCATTTGTTTTTATCCTTTCCGCGAACAACAACTTGCCTTGAATTGTTGTTGGAATTACTACCAACCATTGGGATATCTTCTTCGAAACCCGACATCGCTAAGGTATTCATTATCTCTCTTTCTCTGTTTAATCTATGTGTCTTGAAGGAAACTACTCTGGATCTCACACCTCCATGAGAACCTCCATGAGAACCTCCATGAGAACCTCCACTAATTCTTCCTCCTACTCGATCATCATGACCTATATAAAAGAATAATTTTCCAAATTATAAAACACGCTTGTTTGTTTAATTACAAAGCACTTAGTTAAAAGTGCTGTAAGTACAGTAGCAATTGCAAAAATTGTTCTGCCTTTGTGACTTTTACTGGTCATGCTCGCGTCCAGGTGTTTGCTGTCTCTAACAGAGCCATTGAGACAAGCCATAAAAATAATTCAAACAATGACTGATAAATAGATTCTTCTGCTCACTAGTCATAAAAGCGTTAGGTAACCAAATGAAGGGAATAGCAACAGATCACCAATCTTGCGGATAAATTTCAGTACAGTACTTCTTATCGACAACATTATCGTTTAAGTTAGTATCGTCGAGTAGCTTCTATTTAATATATTGCAACATTACAGAATCGTTCTAAGGAACAATCTCGCAATTGCTACTGTATAGTTTTTTTAATATTGTTACTTCACAGATATTAGAAAAATATATAGAAATTCATTTTTTTTTTTTTTAACAATGTTTGGAAATAAATATATTGCACTTCAAAGCGAATTTTCATAGAAAACATATAGTTTTTTCTTATCTCTTGCTCTATACTTGTTAATATTGCCGTTCTAAACAAAACCGAATAAAAACTTATTTCACATTATTCTTTAAGATAAAGAGAAAAAAAAACAGAAAAAAGAAGGAGAGGAGAAAGAAAGAAAATCATTTAAGTTAACAAAATGTATATATGTCAAATGTATAAATGTGTACATGTCAAGATACAAAGTAATTATAAGTAGACTATTAGCTATCGAATAAGCAAATGTTCGTAGATTTATAGTAAAAACATATTTAGATAAATTATTTTTAATTACTAAATATATATGTCCTTCTAACGAATAAATAAGCAAAAACACTTTTTATATGTCAAAATGTATATTACAATATATGTTATAAAAAATTACTTATTATATTAACTTATTAATTAATTATTATATTTAAATAAAGCATAAAAACAAAACAACTGCATAGTATAAAAACAATACAAAAAACTTCTTACAAATTCCTAAACTTTCGAGTTATACATTGCGGAATGAATGAATTTTATAAATAACCACAGATGATTCGATCTGTCTCTTTATGTTATAACTAATACGTAATTTTGCCTCTTTTTTTATGAGCTAATGTTATAAAAAATGTGAGAAGCACTTAGATACGCGATGCAAATTGTCGATTATTTCGGAATCCGTTTGCTGTGCCAACGTGCAAACGGTAAGATAATAAACGCCTCAACGGAGCGAGATATCTTTTACTATTCTGAAATAGAATATTTTCACCCGAAATCAGCCTAACTTGTGCAATCTCTTTTTTCTACGTGTTAAAAAATTATATTCAAAACTTCTAGGAAAGGAAATTGGAAAATGAAGATTTAGTCAAATTAAAAAAAAAAACAAAAAACTTGACAAACCAAACACTGAATTTATTTATCTAAAAATTTCTTTCTTCTATTTGTTGTATTCTGGTAAACAATTTCATCAAATTTTATAGATAAATGAAAAATAGTAAAATAACTAGAGTTAAAACGCATATTTATATACTGCAACAAGAGTACATCTACTCCAGTTCAAAATAGAAACTAAAATATATTGTTTTTACTATTATTCAATAAATTAGCAAGATTAGCAATATGTTTCTACCAAAAATGTACCGCTACAATAGTCTAAAAAAATATATAATCGCAACAGAAAAGAATATACTACATAAACTTTCTAAGATTTGTAGTTAAACATTGTTAGAATAAAAACGAGGTTTATAAATAAAAACAGAATGTTCAATCTCTTTATTTTCAGATCTAGCGTGCAATCTTGTCTCTGTTTCACCTTTTGTGAACTGATTTTCAAATAAACTACTGTGAGAAACATTCAGATGCGATGCAAATTTCAATTATTTTGAAACGCGAAGTATCTCCTACTGTGTTTACGTGCGACGTAAAAACGATAAAAGTAGGAAAAGATCCGCTAATTGTTTTAAAGAAACACAAGATATCTCTTTCACAATTTAAAAAAATATACAAATTCGCATTCCAAATACGTCACAATCTGTACTGTCACTTTTCCATTAAAAACTAATTATTCAAATTTCCAAGAAATTGAAAAACTATTAACAAATTGTAAAAAAACTAATAAATAAAGAACGTTGATTAAATTTATCTATTAACTTGCCTATAAATGACATTTTCTTTTATTATTAGATATACTTGTTGGAAAAATATCAAAGTTTGATGAAAAAAAACCAAGTATAAGAAATGCAATACAAAACTCACAACACAAAAGAACAGAAAACTTCTGAAGAATTCACGTTGCAAGAAATGAATAAAAACTTATAAAGGAAATCAATGTTCAACAAATATGCGCGATACAAGATTTCACCATTTCAAAACGCGTCATTGCCTGCTGTGTAAGCATTCCAAAGGACAAAACGTTTCGAAGAATCCTTATTACAAAAATCTGAATTTTTCAAATTCTTAGAGTTTGAGGTAAATGTAATTTTTCACGTACACAAAAAGACAAGTTGGACATTCCAGTGGAAATTTCCATTTCAAAAGCGTGGAAAATATCTTGCGTCGTCCTCTTAGAAAAAAAAAAAAAAAAAAGGTCTAATCTCGACGGTTTGTCCTTTGTAAACACAGCAGGTAGTGCGATGCGTTTTGGAAATGATCGTACCTTACATCGTATATTTGAATTTTCCAGCATTTTCTCTGATATATTTCACATTTTATAATTTGTCATAGTATATATGAGTTTTAAGATTTTAGGAAAGTGAGATTTACTAAAATGAAGCAAAAAAATCGACAAATTAACCAATAAAATATAAAAAATTAACCAATAAATATATTTATCTACAAATTACTTTTTTCCCTCTTTTTTCTATTTGTTGTATTTCTTGTGAAAAAAACATCGAATGATATTGATAAATAAAAAATGGTAAACTAATAAAAACCAAGGTTTACGTATCTTAACTGTGTAACAATATAAAAAATTAACCAATAAATATATCTATCTACAAATTACTTTTTTCCCTCTTTTTTTCTATTTGTTGTATTTCTTGTGAAAAAAACATCGAATAATATTGATAAATAAAAAATGGTAAACTAATAAAAACCAAAGTTTACGTATCTTAACTGTGTAACAAGTATATCTATTCCAGAATTATAAACTAATAAACATGTATTGAATAAAAATATTTCTTACTTCGAAAATATAATTTTTCTTACTACTTAATAAAGTTAAGATATATTTATAAAAAAGAAATGTAGCGTTAACAATATTATAAAAAATGCAATATAAAACTCGCATCAGAAAAGAATACTGCGGAAACTTCTGAAGAATTCACGTTACACGTTTCAAGAATAAACAAGCTTTATAAATAAGTAACAAGCTTTATAATAAGTACAGAATATTCCATTAGAATATTCTGCTTTATTTTTATTTTCAGAATCAGTATCTCTCCTAGACTGATTTTAGAAGAAACCATCGTGAGAAGCATTCAGATATGCGATGCAAACATCGATTAATCGGAATGTGATACCGACCCCGTTTGATATGCAAGCGATAACAGAACAAAGATCGGAATTTGACGGAGCTCGACGCAAGATATTCTTCTCGATTCACGAACACTGGATAAATTGATCAATAGATTCTTTTTTTTCGTCCTATGTTACATTTCTTAAACAGAATCGATTTAATGAAAATCGTTAGTGTTTCAAACATTCATAAGATTTTTTCACATTCGTAACAAGTATATCTATTCTAATTAATAATATAAACTGAAATATATATTTTCTACTAGTGAATATGACGATAAAGATGTTTCTAGAAAAATATAGCGTTACACTGCTACGAAAAATATAAAATACGAAATACATCAGAAAATGCTGGAAACAAAATTTTTTTTTTTTTTATGTTACATTTCTTAAACAGAATCGAGTTAACGCGAAAATCGTTAGTTTTTCAAACATTTATAAGATTTTTTCACATTCGTAACAAGTATATCTATTCTAGTTAATAATATAAACTGAAATATATATTTTCTACTACCGAATATGACAATAAAGATGTTTCTAGAAAAATTCGGGTGGAAATTTCCATTTCAAAAGCGTGGAAAATATAAAATTGCGTCGCCCTCTTAGAAAAAAAAAAAAAAAAAAAAAAAAGTCTAATCCCAACCGTTTGTCCTTTGCAAACACGACTAACACAGCAGGTAATGCGATGCGTTTGGAAATGATCGTACCTTATATCGTATATTTGAATTTTGTTTCCAGCTTTTTCTGATGTATTTCGTATTTTATATTTTTCGTACCAGTGTAACGCTATATTTTTCTAGAAACATCTTTATCGTCATATTCAGTAGTAGAAAATATATATTTCAGTTTATATTATTAACTAGAATAGATATAGTATACTTGTTACGAATGTGAAAAATTCTTATGAATGTTTGAAACACTAACGATTTTCATTAAATCGATTCTGTTTAAGAAATGTAACATAGGACGAAAAAAAAGAATCTATTGATCAATTTATCCAGTGTTCGTGAATCGAGAAGAATATCTTGCGTCGAGCTCCGTCAAATTCCGATCTTTGTTCTGTTATCGCTTGCATATCAAACGGTCGGTATCGCATTCCGATTAATCGATGTTTGCATCGCATATTTGAATGTTTCTTACGGCGTTTTCTCCCGAAATCAATCTATGAAAGATAGACAAGATTATTAGATTACATATTGGTTCTAGAAATAAATAGAAGTAAAATATTCTATGTTTATTTATAAAACTCATTTATCTCTGCAATGTGTAACGTCAAAATCTTCGTTACATTGCTATGAAAAATTTAAAATACGAAATACATCAGAAAATGCTGAAAACAAAATTCAAATATACGATAGAAAGGTACGATCATTTCCAAACGCATCGCACTACCTGTTATGTTACAAAGAATAAACGGACGGGATTAGACCTTTTTTTTTTCCTAAGGGGACGACGCAAAGAATTTTCCACGCTTTTGAAATGGAAATTTCCATCCGAATGTGTCCAACTTGTCTATTTTTGGACGTGAAAAATTACATTTACTTCAAACTCTAAGAAATTGAAAAATTCAGATTTAATAAGACAAATTTAAATAAACTAACATTAAATCAAACACTTTGAATATATTTATCTACAAAAAAATTTATTTTTTCCTCTATTTACTTCAATTTTTTGTAAAAAAAAAAATCAAATATTTTATTAACAAATAGTGAAATAATAAGAACCAAACTTTATCATGTATCTAAACTGCGACAAATACATCTACATTAGAATATAAATTAAAATTACGTCATGTTATATTTTTTATTATTCAATAAACTAGCAACAATATTTCTAAAAAAAATATAGCGTTACAATATTATAAAAAATGCACTACAGAACTCACAACAAAAAAGAATACTGCAGAAACTTACAAAGAATAGAAGATTTTGATGTTGCACATTGCAAAGATAAATGAGTTTTATAATTAAACATAGAATATTTTACTTCTATTTATTTCTAGAATTAATATGTAATCTTGTCTATCTTTGATAGACTGATTTCGGGAGAAAACGCCGTAAGAAACATTCAAATATGCGATGCAAACATCGATTATCTCAGAATGTGATACCATGCCTAATGTGCAAGAGATAAGACAACAAATATCGGAATATAACGGGATTCGACATGCAAGATATTTTTCCCCAATTTTGAAATAAAAACTTATATTCTAAAATCTGTGCAACTTGTGCGATCTTTTTCTCAGCTGGGAATTATTTATTTATAAACTTTCAAGAGATTGAAATCTACGAAATATAATAAAAATTTTAAACAAACATTTAAAAAAAAAAAAAAAAACACGAACAAGTCCAAAACGTTGAATATATTTATCTATAAATGAGACACTCTTTTTCGATCAGATATATTTTTTATTAAGAAAAGATTGAATTTTGATAAATAAATGAAACATTAAAAATATAAAATTATATAACATCAGTTTAAGTAACTTATGAATAGGGTTTATAAATTCGATCATTTCAAAATCTGTCACACCGCCTGCTAACGTACAAGAGATTCGAAGATAAACATGTGAAATCTATGCAAGGCCCGGATCTCTTCCCAATAATTTCTCGATAACTATCGTCTGGATAAAGATGTATAAGATATACTTTATTTATTCAGTACTAGATTTACTTTATCTTTTAGGCAAAGTTATCGAGAACTTATCAGAGGTGAAAAAATTTAGGTCACAAGTCCTAAACAAACGCGACTCAAGATATCTTTTGACTTTGAAATAGAATTTTCTATCCGAGATCTTTTCAAATTCTCTGCAGTCTTTTTTCCCAAGTGAAAAATTAGTCTATTAAAAAATCTTAAGAAAAAATTGGTAAATTGAGATTTAGTAAAACAATTTAATAACTAACAAAAATTAAATACTGGATATATTTGTATCTATAAATTATTTCTTTTTTTCTCTATTTGTTGTACTCCTTGTTAAACAAAATCGAACTTTAATGAAAAAATGATGATATAAACTAAATAAATCCCAAGTTTTTGCATACGGTGAATGCAACAACAAATAAATCAACTGTAATTAAGAATATAAAACTAAAATATATATTTCCTACTACTGAATATGATATATCAAAAATATATTTATAAAAACTGTGGCGTTGCACTATGAAAAATATAAAGGAAAATGCTGAGAATAACATTCAGATATATGCGATGCAAGATTCGACCATTTTCAAACGCGTCGCACTACCTGCTTGTGTCACATTGTGTTACAAACGACAAACAGTAGGTAGTCGGGATCGGCCCCTTCTCACTTCCTGTGGTGTAAAACCAGGAATGTGAAGAATCCCGAAATACATCGTAATAGGAGATACGCACACAAAAGCGAGCAAACGAACCTGAGCAAAGACATGGCTGCTTTTGTATTGCTTGTAAGCGTATCTCCTCCACCAAGATATATTCGAAATCTTTCTGATTTTACGTGTAACACGTGTTACAAAGGAGAACCGGATGGGATCGGCCCCTTTTTCCTTAGAATACAACACAAAATACGTTTCACATTTTCGTAATGGAAATTTCCATCCGAGATCTATTCAACTTGTCTATTTTCTCACGTGAAAAATTATATAATTTATTTAAAACTCTAAGAAAGAAATTGAAACATTCAAAAATTCAGATTTAATAAAAAAAAAAAGAAAACAAATCCTAACATTAAATCAAACACTGAATATATTTGATATTTGATGCTTTCGCGGTGTGTAGTATTAACGTACAAAGATGTTTTTTCAGTATCAGGCTGCTCTTCAAACCCTGATGAAAAGCGAGCTGTAATGTTCACGAAACGTCGGTATAAAAATGACACTAACGCGGTTCAAACTGAATATATATTTATCCATAAATTTATTTTTTTCCAATTAAATCTTATTGAAGCTCGACAAGTTACTAAACTAAGAAATATATGGACCGTTTATTTTGAAAGTGGTGTAAGTCCATTTTCTTTTGTTTCGAGAAACTAGTTATACATAAAAAATTTACATTAAATTAAGCATGAATTACGTGATATCTCATTTTTTTTCAAAAATGGACTTACACCACTTTCAAAATAAACGGTCCATATTATCGGTCATCCGAGCCGATCGCAGGATGTTGTGCGGAAAACGGCGCGTATATAAACGGCATATATACAATATATATATATATATATGCATATATATATTTGTTCGCGTGTAAATTTTTACGCGCGAGTTTATTTTTTCCCCTATTTGATTCTCTATGTCTTGTAACAACATTCTTGTAAATAAATTAAATATTTTAATGACAAATAAAAAGTAGTAAAATAATAAAAACCAAACTGTCATATATCTAAAAACTGCAACAAACACATTTACTCCAGAATATAAATTAAAATATAACAAGTCAGAAAAGATATTTCTAAAAAAATATATAGCGTTACTATAAATACGATAAATAAAAAAAAACACATTTATTCCAGAATATAAATTTAAAATATAACAAATCAGAGAAGATATTTCTAAAAAAATATATAGCGTTACAATAAATAAATATTACGATAAATACTATAAGTACAATAAATAATGCGCTACAGAAAAGAATATTGCAGAAACTTAAAGAATTGAGGATTTTAACGTTATACATGCTGCAAGAATAAGAGAATGTTTGTCGTGTGAAAACAACAATTTTTGGTCGATTCGAATTGATCGAATTTTTTCTTTCATATTATTTATCAATTTCGCACGAATTGCAAACAGGTTCATATCCGGATTCTGTTTATTTATCGTTCATTTATATTCCGCAGACGATCTATACGAACGCGGAAAAACTGCGTATATATTTATAGAAAATCTACGCGTCCACGGCAGCCATCTTGCTCACGTTTTAAGAAAAAAAACGGCGTATGCAAGAAAAACCATTAAACAAATTAGCTAAAATAGTGAAAAATTGCTAGTTTGGTAATGCAATATCTGCGTGCGTTTGCAGGATTCGATGAATTTACGACGACAGAAACGTTGTCGAAGGCGAGTTAACGCGCGAGAACGAAGTCGCCGAGAGATAAAACATGTTAATAAATTTTTGTACTCACCGAAGTAGGGCTTGTCGTCCGCCGAGCGGCCTCCACGGGAGTTCCACTTGTTCGTCTTCTTTGGCATCTTCTCGAAATACTCGGACAATGAAGAAAACTCGGAAAAGCAGCAGCAAGGCTATATCGCTTACTCAACAATCTCTGAACACTCTGACTATCGCTAGCTGGACGTTGCTCAAACGACTGAAAGCTCGCTAAGGCGAGATCTCTGTTTTCGCTTCTTATATAACCTCGGTATCCCGCGCCAATACGCATGCGTCGCATAGCACCTCCTTCATGTACGCCCGCAACTCTCGCTGATTTGTTGAGTTCGGAACGGAAGTCAATCCGATTGGTCAATTCTTGTCCTTTACTCTTTGAGGTCTCGGACCGATTTCCAATTACACTGTATCGTCGTAGCTGCGTTCCGAAATTCACCGTCAGTACTGGATTGCGTTCCAAAATTCTATTCCCTGAGTAGCTGAGTTAGGCCTGGTTTATACGGGCAATAACTGTTAACTTGTGCCGGAACCGCTAGAATTTAACTATAGAATTTCAATACTTCTGTTTATGCGCATTCGGCAATTTTGTATAAACAGAAGCATTGAAACCAGGCCTTAAGCCTTGTTTATGCGGGCAATAACTGTTAACTTGTGCCGGAACCGCTAGAATTTAACTATAGAATTTCAATACTTCTGTTTATGCGCATTCGGCAATTTTGTATAAACAGAAGCATTGAAACCAGGCCTTAAGCCTTGTTTATGCGGGCAATAACCTTTAACTTAGGGCGATGTCCCATTGAGCGGAAATATATAGCGGAACGGAATGTGCGGAACCAGCTCGACCAATCATAGCCATTCCGTTTTCTTTCCTTCGCTTTTTCTATGGTTACGATTGGTCGAGCTGGTTCCGCACATTTCGTTCCGCTATATATTTCCGCTCAATGGGACATCGCCCTTAAGCAAGATGGAACGAACTAATGCAGGAAATGCAGGAAATACAGGAATTCATTAGTTCCAATTTCAATTTGACAGGTTTCCATCGACTTAAATTTGATTCTACGTCGCATTAGGTGTGAATTAATGCTTCGGTGGAAACTAGACCAGTAAGAGATGATAGCATGCATGTAGCATGCATAGAGTGCGTTCAGACAACTCAACAGTTGCACAACAATTGAGAGATAATCACTTCTGATTGGATCATACTTTTGGAACCGCATCAGATTTTGAAGAATAATCCTATCATGGTTGCGTTCGGGGAGCGCACTATCAGCGCTGTTGCATTATTCTATTTTTATTGCTCATTAGATGTAAAACAAAGATAGAATGACGCAATAGCGCTGATAGCGTGCTCCCCAAACGCAGCCCATAAGTGATAATCTCTCAACCGTTGAGTTGTCTGAACGCACCCATAAGCCTATGTCACACTACAAATTAGGATTGAGATTGGATTGCAATTTGGCCAATCAGAGAGAAGATCACTAAACTTAGGATTGGTTTTCTTTTTTCTAATTGGTCAAATTTCAATCTAATCTCAATCCCAATCCGTAGTGTGACATAGGCTATAGACTTGGGCTGCGTTCCGTTTCACGCATATGCGCGCATGTATCTATAGTACACGTTACATATACTACAGATAAATGCGCGATTAAGCATGAAACGGATCGCAGCCTTAATTCTACGCCGTTTCAAAACGCGAAGTAAAGGTTTGTTCACATCGCATGCCTCAACATGCTTTTATTCGCTTCAACGCGCTTTTTTTTTTCAATGAAACTTTAATAAAACTTCAAAACTTTTTTAATAAAAAAAAGTCGCACTCACGGCCGATTTCTTCATACCTCTCGATAGCTATCCTCTGGATAAATTCCTCTGAGAACCAATAAGGAGAACCAATTTTGGGAGATATCTTCTAGATATAGTTTTCGAAAACTTATCTAGAAGTGAAAAAATTGGCTGTCAGTGCAGGCTACCGAATTTGCAGTTATTACTAGCTTCACAGGTGCAAATGGTGGCGGTCCGTTTTATGCTTAATCGCGCATCTTAATTATCATCATTGGGTGCGTTCAGACAACTCAACAGTTGCACAACGGTTGAGAGATAATCACTTCTGATTGGATCGTACTTTTGGAACCGCTTCAGATTTTGAAGAATAGTCCTATCATAAGTGATGATCTCTCAACCGTTGAGTTGTCTGAACGCACCCATTTATCTGTAGTATATGAGTGCGTTCAGACAACTCAACGGTTGAGAGATTATTACTTATGATAGGGCTATTCTTCAAAATCTGAAGCGGTTCCAAAAGTATGATCCAATCAGAAGTGATTATCTCTCAACCGTTGTGCAACTGTTGAGTTGTCTGAACGCACTTAAGCCTATGACACACTACGAATTGGGATTGAGATTGGATTGAAATTAGACCAATCAGAAGAAAGAAAACCAATCCTAAGTTTAGTGATCTTTGCTCTAATTGGCCAAATTGCAATCCAATCTCAATCCTAATCCGTAGTGTGACATAGGCTTTATGACATGCGCAGTCGAAAAACTGCGTACGAGCATACCTTTGTCTTTCTACCATGCACCAAACTAACCTAAATAAATAATAATCTCTTCTAATCTTTGAAGGATACACATGTTTAAAGAGAATACACATATTCATATATTGTGTATCGTGCATTGAGACTATATTATAATAATGGTAAAACGTTTTGTTGTATAATTTAAGAATACATTTTTTAACCAATAATAAAAATATTTAATGGTTTAGTTTCAAAAGATTGTAGTTATATTTTGATCTTTTATAGATATACCGTCATGGACCCAGTTTTTAATCAGTATCCAATTTTTGATCAGTTTGTTAAAAAAATATTATAGTAAGTTTTTGGTCATAAAAAGTAATCAGAAAACAATTTTGGCGAAGTACTTATTCCGACATCCATATACTTCCTTTCAGACTAATTTTTATGACCAAAACCTTACTATAATATTTTTTTAACAAACTAATCAAAAATTGGATACTGTGTGATTAAAAACTGAGTTCAAAACAGTAACTATAAATATGTACACATATAACTATAAATATATATATACTATAAATACATACATAATACACTGACATTAATACAATTTTTGTTAAAATATTTATATTTTCTATATAGGGAAAAAATAAAAGGACACGTAGAGTTGTAACACAAAGATTTGCCCAGATGAAGAAGATGATCAGTCTGAGTGATTCACGATTGTAAGTGTTTTATATATATTTTGTTTAGCAAATTGTTATTTTATATTTATGAATGATAAAAATAGAAAGTAAAACAAATATGTTTAACAGAAAACCAGAGAGACGATTGCCATCGAAGAAAGCTCCAAAGGAAGATCTATCTAAAATAAAGATTACAAGAACGTAAGTAATGTTACTTATATTTTATACATATGTATATAGTTTATTTTTTCTGTTTTTTGTTTTAAATTATTTTTAATAAAAATAGTTTTAAATCATAAAGATTCCATAATCAAATTACAGACCGTTAGGAGTTAAAAGACATGATAAATTAAAAAGATTTATTTATATTAATTATACTGAGATAGATTGTTTGACTTTTGATTTAATTCTTTTAAGCCAGTTTATTATATTAAACTTGATTATTACATTACTTTACTTGAAAAAGTAGTTTAGCTTAAAAATAGAATCAATTTTTTATGTAATGATGATTATATATTATATATATTATATATATTATTATATATTATTATCTTTTGAAATTTATTTTATTGTATTAATTTTATTAATTGTACTTCATCAATTGTAATTATACGTTCATTNATTGTAGAAATGCATTTGAAAAGGACCTAATACAAGGGTCGAAAGCGTTCATGCTATTTACTATTAATTGTTAATAAACGGATTTTAATATATACATTCCAACAACAGTGTTATTGCTTCAATTTTTTATATTATGTTTTTAAAAAATGTTTGAATTATGTAATTTATATATATTTCTAGACCACAGCAATCATCAGCATTGTTTTTTCAATATAACATGCAGCTTGGACCACCGTATCATATTTTAATAGACACAAATTTTATCAACTTGTCTATTAAAAACAAATTAGATATTGTACAAAATATGATAGAATGTCTTTATGCAAAATGTACACCTTATATCACAGACTGTGTGATGGGTGAATTAGAGAAGCTTGGACAAAAGTATAAATTAGCATTGAGAATCATCAAAGACCCACGATTTGAGAGATTAAAATGTCTGCATAAAGGAACATATGCAGACGACTGTCTAGTAAATAGAGTGACACAAGTAAGTACAGTATCTTATTGCATGTTATTATCTTACAATATCTTATTGTATATTAACAAATGCTTTTATTTGCATTGGATATAGTAATAATATAAATTTACTTATTATTTATTAGCTAAAAAACAGTACACTAAGAAAATTACGTTATTTCAGCACAAGTGTTATATAGTGGCAACTAACGACAAAGATCTCAAAAGAAGAATACGAAAAATACCGGGTGTACCAATAATGTACATATCTCAGCACAAATACACAATAGAACGAATGCCAGATGCATATGGCGCACCTAAGTAGTTTTACTTTATTTAGATCTTTTTTGTAATAATTATGTTTTTATTACATTTTAAACATAACATTTTGTATATATAAAATAAAATAAATTTATTACATATTAATTGCACATATTTATTTTTTTGGAAAATGATAAAAATTTATACAACCATTTGTATGATTTTAAAAATTATAAAACATTTATCTTTCTTTTAGTCAAAAAAAAAATTAAAATAAAGATCTAAAGACTCTTATGGTAACAAGGTAAGAAAAAGTAAAGGTTTAAGAATCAAACACAAGATGTCGCTGCAAGTTTCACGAGATCGATTCCCGATCTAGAACATTTTTACTATTTCTTTTATTTATTGTTTTACACTTATATATTTATGAAGATTATTATTTATAATATTTATGAACATTTTGCGTTTTTTAAATAATTTTTTGTTGATTATTTCTTTTGTTTGTTGACAATAAGATATAATATTCTATTTGCAGATAAGTTTAAACCATATGTATAGAATTCATATTATTATAAAAAAAGTCACATTTTCTCTTTTAACATTTGCAGAAAAAGTTTTACTTTTATATAATTTATATGTAACGAGCTGTATTCTACATATATATTTTAATGTCACTACGTAGTAAAACTTGTCTGGTAGGATTTACGTATCACGATCTTCAAGATTGAAAGAATTCGAGATATACATATATGAAGATTAATGTAATTGATAAATTTTTTTTATTTGTTAGAAGTGTCACAGCTTTTCTATATCTGGATAAATAACAAGATTTCTTCTTAAATTATTATTATTTTTCTAATATTGCAGAACAAATAGCATATACGCGTAGCGTTATTAGAAAGAAAACTCAGCAAATTAATCAAGCGTTTATACGACCAATTTAACGTTATGTTGCACATCGTTTGAAGACAGACATGTTTCTTCAACTCAAAAGAATGTTTCTTTTACTTTTATCTAAATCCATGTAACGCGAGAATCAACTCGAAGCGTCGCTTGTTCCGACGAAAGGGAAGTAAAGAATAGAGAAGGAAAGCGCCGAAGGAGGGACCGGTCTGTTTCATGCACGTAAATCGGCCGGCTTATCAAAGTACCAACTAATATACGTATCTTTGCAAAATAATCGTACTCACTAAATTAGATTAAAAAAAAAAAAACATCAACGGTATGACATAGAAAAGTCGTAAGAAAACTATAAGAGAAAGAAAAGTAAAAAAGTTGAAGAAGGAAAGAAAAGAGAAATTGATTTGAAAATATAATCATAAAATATTTTTTATCAATTACATCTTCTTTTTTTAATATAAATAATGTTTGATATCACAAAAGATGCCAGTTTTTATTTACACAAAGTCTGAATAAAAAATTTCTTTTTCATTATCTATAAATAATCGCTATCGATCAGAGCACGCGTAGTTTAGTTATCAATTAAACAGTGCCAGGCGCTTTAAATTATTATAAATCACAAACCGTACCCCAATAGGCCCCGAAATTGTGAAAATATTGCACAAAAATGGCATCACGAACGACGACGATTTTGCAAGAATGCACTAAGATGATTCGCCATAACGCGCAACAGTTTTGTCAAAATAAAATTTTGTAAATAATATTTGTCAAAAATTTATAGAAAAGAGTCGTTATGCATTTCCATAAGTATATACACGAATTAATTTGATTTCTTCGTATGCAATTATATTTCTACATGTTTTAAAAACATCACATAGCTGAAATCTTTTTCTCAATTATTGAACAATTTCTTTTTTAAATTTAATTTTGCAAACATACTGCTAAGATGATTCGCCATATCGTTAGTGTTTTGCCAAAATAGTATTTGAAAATCAAGTTTACAAACAGTAACAAATATTTCATAAAAAATCAATATTTTTTATCTATTTCTCAAAATATATAAATAATTAAGTAAATAATTAAGTTGATTTCTATATACAATTTAAATTCTACATATTTTAAACATCACATAGCTGAAATTTTTTTCTCACTTATTAAACAATTTCTTTTTGAACTTAATTTTGCAACTATACTGCTAATTGTAAGATGATTCGCCATATCGTTATTGTTTTGTCGAAATAGTTAATATTTGGAGATTAATTTTGCAAACAGTTACTAATATTTTTATAAAAGATCAATATTTTGACATCTATTTTTCAAAATATATATCTACATAATTGCAAATCACAATTTTCATGCAAAATTTTGTCACATCAATTTCATAAATGTTTTCCTATCATAAGATAAGAATACATTGATAAAACCAATAATAAAATTAAATATAAAAAGAAGGTCTGTTACGAGCTAAATAGAAGATCTTTGTATTTATTTAATTATAATATCAAAAAACGTATAATGCATAATGCAATATAAGTAACGCACGCAAACGTTTCGACTCTTACTTGAGTCATCTTCGGTGAACATAAAAAATTAAAAAGATAAACAAAATCACGCCATTCAGAAGATGATGGTGGTGTGGATGTTCTCAATATAATAATATAAATTGTAAAATCTTACATATTGTAGTTGTTTGAATGTTTAGAGTCAAAAATCAAACGGTGAACATTGATAAAACTTCGAAACTTTGTGCCGTGTAACAAAGTATTTTAACAACATCTTTGTAAGTGAAGTAAATTGTTTTTTTGTTTTTTTTTTTTTTTTTAATCAAATAATTATTGCAAATCTTACGGAGGAAAAGAGAGGTCCGAAAGGATCGAACGCGAGACGTTCGATCGCGATAACGGATCAGCTATAAATGTAACTATATAGGCCTGCATATATCTACAGGTCATGGGTCCGTATTCCGAGATATTTCTTCTCTTCTCTTTTTGTGTTTTCTCTTTATCATCGTTTTGACGTTTCCGTGCCTTTTCATGTGGCAATCTGCACCCTTTCAAGTCTAAGGGTGTTTCCCCGTCTACCCTTCCAAATATTGTCTCTTCTCTTCCACATATTATTCATCTTTCTTCTTTGTCCTTCTTTCTCTCGTTGTGATCTCCGTACATTTGCTCTTTCTCTTTCGTTTTTTCTTCTCTCTCTCTCTCTCTTTCTCTCTGGTCCACTCGACGTCTCTCTTGTTCTCACTATGTCTTTCTCGTTCCTATCGATGGGCAACGTCCTCGTCGCACGGAACTTCAGCGCGCGGCGGCCATATTGCATACCTGAGCCTCCGCATTGCTCGTTCCTCGAGGGCAAAAGGGAGAATATCTCAGCGAGACGACGGCGGGATGCGCGAGGTGAGTCGAAGGAAGAATCGCGCGTGGAAGATGGCGAGGAGGAAGGGCTGAAGAGAGGTGAGACGTTAGAGGGAAAGGAGAGGAGTGGCAGAACGGGGGCCCGCTGCTCCAAACGCGTGAGAGAGTGAGTAAAAGAGAAGGAGAAAGAACAGACGAAGAAGCCTATAAGGCCGATAAGCAATGGTATGGTGAAAAGGGTGGGAGGGTGAGAAACGGGAAACAGGTAAGAGAGAAGGTGGGAAAGAGAACTGAAGTAAGAGAGCGAAGAAACTGAGCGCTCGGGGAAAGAGAGAGCAACAAAGACAGAAGTTTGAACGTTTCTTGACACGAAAGGGAGAAAGAAAGAGACAAAGCAATGTTGATAGAAAGAGCAAACGAGATTATTGTAGAGTGCGGTGAAACTACGTTTCATGAAACGAAGGACAGAGAAGGTGATATTGATAGGCCCCGCGCGGGTTGATCGGGAGGAAGGTAAGAGATGGAGTAAGAGCAAGAAAGAGAGATTAGAGTTGGGGCCCGATGGATCAGAGAAGGACGGCGTCAACCAGCCCGAGAAGAATGCTTCTCCCGGCAGAGGTGAGGTTCTGGGACCGGCTCGATTCAGTCGAGTCAGGTCAGTCTTCGCGAAAGAGATATTCTTCTCCACACGGTCGCGTTCCGCGTTCTTTTGGGGGCCTTATGTCGCGCTTATTTTGGAGCCCCCTCGCGTTTTCGTTATTTTTCCTTTATTCCATTTATTTTTTCCTCTCTTCTCATATTGTCGATCATACTCCGCGCTTAGAATTTATCTTCATCTCCTGATAACGCCTGTTCCGAGAAGCGCACGCGCACAAATCCAGTTGTGTTATACTCGTGAGATCGCTCTACGGTGAATCTCCGAGCACAAGCATTGCATCGCGATCGCGTGGATTTTCTTGACGATTTTCGTAAAAGATAGCGTTATCAGCGCGAGTCCGACGAAGTTGCAAACTCGAGAGTGATTCGCGAATTTGAATTCCCATTCTCCGAGGCGAGGCCCCGCTAAATCTGTTCGATCGAATTGTTATTGTTAATCGGTGACTGCGAAAATATGTACACATTGTAAATCGTGATTTTGTTATGTGTTCCGTGCATTTGAATCTGATGTGTTCTCGTTTCTGTGTAGTGTTTACGTTACAAGTTTTACCGAGCTTAATACAGGCTGATAATAAAATCATAGATTATTAAGAATCTGAGTGTTTTTTAACATAACTATTGCCAATAAACAAACAACTTTGTTGTCATCGAGAATCACTTTTTTTTTTTTTTAAACGGTTTATTATTGAGAGAGATTGCAGTATGACAGAATGAAGATGTAAACTCTTAAACACGCGTGATGTAGGTATTATGTTTTCGAACCCCGCAAGAATTAGGAGATCTGTCTGAAAAATTTTCAAGAAGAAAGAAGAAGATATATATTCTTTCGATCATAAATTGGATTGTAAATCGAAAAAGCGACCGGAACAACTCGTTCTTCTGTTTGCAGAATCTCACGAATATATCCGCAGACGCGCGTTTTGCGAGGCGCGGCTCTCGGAGGGTCACTGCCCCCTCTGCCGAGAGTAAAGTTTCTTTTCGTGTACACTTGAATTTCGATAAAGAAAAGAATAAAAGAGAGAGAAAAAAAGAATTTAAAAAAAAAAGAAAAAAAATAGAAAGTAAAAAAGGAAACAAGATAGAGAAATATTTATAGAAAAAAAAAAACGATAAGTATATTGGCCACCTTCAGATGCCCATGTTCAAATCGAGAAACTGGATGAGAAGAAACAATGCGACGTAGACAGACAACGTTTCACGTAGTTGCGCGTGATTAATCTTCATTTTCAAAGAATGTCGCGATACGTACAATGCACCGATACATAGACGCGGAAGACGACGACGGGATTATCGTCGGTCACGACCATGAGGAGGCAGAACGACAGGTAGTACGTAATCGGACCGCGCGATTTTATGCCGACGACGAGTCACCGTGAGCCGAGATTTGGCTAAGACAGGTGGGCGTGTCGCGGCGAGACAGAAGAGATGATCATAAGGGAATTGATGATCTTGGCCCTGCTCCTGGGACTCCTGTCAGCGGTGGACCAAAATGGCGGCCAGGTCGTCGGCCAGGACGCAGTGGTGGTGGCGACTGCGGCAGTGTCTGATAACTATTTTATTTCTGGTGACCTATCTCAAAAGGTCACGCGGTTAGTGCCACGAAGGTCACCAATGTTGCCGCAGGACAGCGCCGCGACGACGGATCTAGCGATGCAGAGCAGAGCAATCTACAAACGATTCAACTTTGATGTCAAAGAGGGCGAGCCCAAGGGTACTGTAGTCGGCACGATACCGATGGAAGATACTTATACCTACAGGATTAACGAACCGCCCCAAGAATTTGATTTCGATCCGAAAACTGGCGAAATAAGAACAACCAAGATACTCGACCGTGAAGCTTTAAGCAGCGATCAGTTTGACTTCGTTGTGCTGTCAAGTAAACCGACCTATCCAATCGAGGTGCGAATTGTGGTGACTGACATTAACGATAATAGTCCGGAATTCCCAGAGCCTAGCATCGCGGTGAGCTTCTCGGAATCAGCTGTGACCGGCACTAAGCTTCTGCTGGACGCTGCGACGGATCGAGATACACCAAAGAACGGTGTGGTAGACAAATATTTTATTGTAAACGGTAATACAGAGGAAAAGTTTCGTTTGGAAGTCACCGGCAGTCCCACTGGTGAGACAAAATATCTGCACCTAGAGACCACAGGCAAGCTGGATCGTGAGCAAGTGGAGTTTTATTCTTTAAACATTTGTGCGGAAGACCTCGGCCAACCACCGCGCTTGGGTTACCTGTTAGTTAATGTGACAGTGTTGGATGTAAACGATAATCCACCTGTATTTCCCCTGACTGATTACGTAGTGACATTGAACGAAAGCGCACCAGTCGGTACGAAAGTCTTGACTGTGCATGCCACCGACAAGGACTCGGAAGACAATGCTAAATTAACATATTATTTGCCGGATAACGAGAGAAAGTTCATGATCGATCCAGAAACTGGAACAATTACGACGGCAGAACCATTGAGATGTCATCAACAAAGCTGTGTACCTCCTGGCAGCAGTTGTCCTAAAAGCTGTGTTATTACGGTCTTCGCCCGTGATCATGGTTCACCTAGGCAAGATGGCCGCACGTACGTAACGGTGAACCTGTTGGACGCGAACGATCACGATCCTGTGATCAAGTTCAGCTATTTGCCAGTGACCGCGACTTTTGCTACTGTTGATGAAAATGCTCCCAAGGAATCAAACGTTGCAGCAATAGCAGTGATGGACGATGATGAGGGACTCAACGGTGAGACCAGCGTGGAAATACGCGGCGGCAACGAGTTAAACCACTTCATGTTGTACAACACGCAACAGGGCTTTGATGTTGTGCGAGTTAACGGTCGATTGGATCGCGAAGAAATACCTAAGTACAATCTCACAATAGTCGCAATTGACAAAGGTACGCCGCCCAGATCAGCGACCGCTTACCTTGTGATCTATGTAAATGATGTTAACGATCATGAGCCGGTATTCCAGCAGAGCGAGTATTCAGCGGTGTTGTCGGAACTCGCGCCAATAGGTAGTTTTGTTACCAGCATCACAGCTACGGACGCAGATTCTGGATTAAATGCACAAATTTTTTACGAAGTCTGTTCGGGCAATGAACAAGGCTGGTTCGCCATGGATAATAAGACTGGTTTAGTCACTACTGTAGCCACCTTAGATCGCGAGATTCAGGGCAGCATCGAATTATACGTGTCAGCGTTGGACGGTGGCCCAAATCCCAAGTACGCGAGCACGCATCTTAAAGTGACAATTCTCGACGAGAACGACGAGGCGCCGCGCTTTTCTGAAAATATCATCGAGGTCACGTTATCAGAAAATATTCCACCTCACAGTCTAGTAGCTACTCTTAGCGCTATCGACAATGATCAAGGTACCAACGGTAGCGTCGCGTATAGTTTTCACTCCAGTGTTTTGCGCGATTATCCTAAAACTTTTGCATTGGATGCTCTAACGGGTCAGTTGACAACGGTGACCAATTTGGATCGAGAGACTGTGGCAGACTATAAAATTCTAGTAATAGCGAAGGATCAAGGCACACCGGTGCAATCTTCAACTGCAACCGTGTTATTAACACTGGAGGATGTCAACGACAACTCGCCAATTTTCTACCCCTGGAAATATCTAATGCCCATCTCTGAAAACGCTCCACCGGGTACGATGATAGGCAAAGTTACCGCCACTGATGCCGATGCTCGAGAAAATTCTCAAGTGAGATATTCCTTGGAGTCCGGTGGCGAGGGTCTTTTTGTAGTAGATGAAAAAACCGGTGAAATTGCTCTTCAAGGTTCTCTGCGAGCTGCGCACAAAACTTTGTACGAGCTAATCATCTCGGCAAAAGACACCGGTGACCGAGTGGCGGCCAAAAATGCCATGGTAGAAATTATTCGCAAAGAGGATTTGGAACATCTCGAATTCAACACCTACAACGGCTACGAATTCCGTATTTCCGAAGATCGAGGCGACTGCGATTCCATACCGTCTGGATTCCACCGAGATGTCGGCACGGTACATGTTTCGGAATATGGTAATATCGGTAAAGTGAGCTATGCTATTGTGTACGGCGACCCGAAGGGTAATTTCAAGATCGACGAGAGTAGCGGCACTATTAGTACTGCCAGTTGCCTGGATCGCGAACGTATCAGTTCTTACAGTCTGCAACTATCAGCGCGCGCCAACCTTGCGTACGGCCAGACGACTGTCAACATTACCGTACTGGATGTCAACGACAACTCGCCACGGTTTCCCAAAGAGGAACGAGGCGATGAGATCTTCCTGCGAGAAAACGCGGCGGTGGGTCAAGAAGTGTGTTTGGCTCGAGCCCGAGATCGTGACGCTGGCGCAAACGCTAGAATCACTTATTCTCTAACACACAATCCAGATAGGCAGTTTAGAGTTGCCGAGAACTCAGGTATTATTTATTTAGATAAACCAATCCGTTCGGCACCCGGCACGATTCTTTATTTAGAAGTAACGGCAACCGATTCCGGTAGCCCGTCATTGTCCGCTCAGCATCAGATCAGGGTGACAATTGAAGACGTCAACGATCATACGCCGGTCTTTCGATTAACTAGTTATGAAACTTCTCTGCCAGAGTCTACGCCGGTCAATGAACGTTTCTTCTCGTTGACGGCTCACGACGCAGACCTTGGCTCTAATAGCAGGATATTATACAGCATCACCGATGGCAATGCCGAGGGTCGTTTCGGGATCTTTCCTGATGGCCAACTCTACGTGAAAAACGCGCTTGATCGCGAGGAGCGTGACTATTACGCGCTCGAGGTAACTGCATGTGATCAAGGTAGTCCCTCACGGAGTTCCGTTGTTCCTTTAGTGGTACATATAATCGACGAAAATGACAATGCGCCCGAATTCACCAACAGCAGTTTCATCTTTCATTTGCGCGAGAACGAACCGCCCGACATTTTCGTCGGCAAATTACTGGCAACCGATCGTGACGTCGGTCGTAACGCCGATCTTATATTCTCGTTACCGGCTACTCAGCAGGACTTCGTAGTTGATCCAAAAAACGGTTTTATCAAATCGCTACGCGTGTTTGATCGCGAACTCTTAGTAACAAACACCGGCAGCAGCTATATTAATTTGGAGGCTACTGTCACCGACAATGGCGTTAATCGTCTTCGTGACCGCGTCAAGGTCACCATCTACATCACCGATGTCAATGATAACGTGCCGCAATTCCAACGATTGCCTTATCGAGTGCAGGTGAGCGAAGGCGCCATAATTGATACGCAGCTATTGAGAGTGTACACAACTGATAGTGACGAAGGTTTGAATGGTGATGTTTTCTACTCGCTGGAGGACGGCAATCAGCACGGTCATTTTATGATAGACGAAGCCACCGGCCAGATCTCGCTAGTGAAGGAACTCGATCGTGAAACATCTGATACCTATGTGCTGACTGTCGTGGCACATGATGCCGGCCTGGAGACGCGTCTATCATCCAGCGCAACCGTTCATATCGACGTGCTCGACGAGAACGACAATACACCACGTTTTGTTGACAATAAGTCGCAAATCTCCGTACTCGAAACTACTCCAACTAATACCGAACTGTTGCGATTCAAAGCTACTGACAACGATCTCGGGGCAAATAGCGAGTTAACGTTCACTATATCGGCCGGTAACAAGAAAGACGCTTTCTACATCGACCCGTTGACCGGTATTTTATATCTGAAAAAGCCACTAGATTACGAAGAATTACCTCGACACAGGTTGAATGTCACCTGCAACGACGGCGGTCATCCAAAGCTGAGCTCGGTCACCACTCTGACTGTTGAAGTAATTGACACCAACGACAATCCGCCAGTGTTCCCGAACACCGCAATAGTACGTCAGATACGTGAAGGTATTCCTGTGCGAACACCCATCGTCACCATTATTGCCGAAGATCCGGATTCGGACGATAACGGTGAAGTTAGCTACTCAATTCTAAGCCAAGATCCGGAAGATCAAGTGCGGCGTTTTGATATTGATCCTACGACCGGCGTGATTCAAACGTTACAGTTGATTGATCGCGAAGAGGTAGATACCTTCAAGCTGGTGGTGGTTGCGACTGATAAGGCGCAACCGCCAAGTGCTCGTCTGTCTGCCGAGAAAGTGGTAATCGTGATCGTTGAAGATGTGAATGACAACGCGCCGATCTTTATCAGTATGTCAGCGGTTGTGTTGCCATCTTTAAATACCAAGAATTTCAATCGTCATCATTCCCTAACTAAAGAAGTTATGATCACTCAACTGGTTGCTCGCGATCTCGACTCAAGCACTAACGGTTTGGTGACATACGAATTACTTCGGTCCAGCGTCAAATATTCGGACATGTTCAAAATTCACCGTAGTACCGGTGTGTTGACCATGAGACTCCCACAATCGACTTCGAAGAACGAAAGTCGTTCTTTTGAACGGATATTCAAATATCAGGTGGGTGTTAGAGCGACAGATGAGGCGGTCCAAACAGACCGTCGCTCATCAGAGACCTATGTGACGTTGATCGTACCGGGCGAAAACAACGACGATCAGCCGATCTGGGAACATCGGAGTCAGATCGAGGGCAGCGTTTACGAGAACGAGCCGGTTGGCACCAGTATCTTGCAAGTGAGCGCGCGTAGCCGTCATACTAACATCGAGATTGAGTATTACGTGACGAACGTGACCAGCGGGGGCGGACCTGGGAACGGGCCTCAGGTTGAGCGGCTGTTCGACGTCGACATGAAGACCGGCGTGCTGTCTACCGCTGCCCAACTTGATCGCGAAACCGGTGCTCGGTGGTACGAGGTAGAGCTGTACGCCATAGGTATAGGCGGCACCAGGCCCAGTACAACGTTCACCAAAGTAAGTCCACACTCGGTTTTTTGATTGATCGTCTCGATGATATTAATGATCCTTCCTTCGTCGGCTCCTGAAAGATATTCGGTGCTTTTTGTGTGGCAAATGCCCCATCCCGCGTGTTCGCCCCGCGTAATGTGATTTCTCGATTGTCGGATAAGACTCAGAACGACAAGCGAGTTCAGATTAGTGTCCACAGCGAAAGATTTAAATGGAGATAATTTAATTGCTAAAATAATCCACCTTAGGATGGAGTATGAGTTGTATTCGTCGACGTGGTAAAAACACTATTTTTTTTAATAGAAAATCTGTACAATAATTTTAGCATTCTACCCTTACTATATTTATTCGCGTTCACCTTTTCTTAATTTTATTTCCCCACGTTAATTTCTTCCCCTCATTCTCGGTTGACACAATAATTAGAGTGGCATATGTATGCATGTGTCTTTCGCTCGCAGACATGCGATAATTCGATCGACTGAGATTCGTGTTACGCAACAATACCCTTAATGCAATTAGAGTCAGTAATAGAGAGATATATGTATGAGGAGGAGAAAACAGAAAGGAGCAAGGGGAGAGAAAGATTCACGGGAGATGAGGAGCGATAGGTGGAAGGACAACACGCGCGCACGAAGAGAAGAATGAGCTTCTCTTGTAGTAGGGAGAAAAAAAAAAAAGAAAAGAAGAGATGCGGAGGAGGAGAATGAGGAGAAGCGGGTATCGTGAATACGAACGGTTTACAGCCGGTTCAGTGCTGCATAAATAGGGCTTAGGACTCGAGACGTTTTCTCAAATTACAGGGCGCGTTTCAAATTTATACGAAAGCGCCGCACCGTCACCGCCACCGCTATACGGCTGCCTCGTTTTATTAGAACGAAGCATATCCTAATTAATTCGCGCATTTTACTTTGCGTTTATATACGGTGTCTCACAACTCGAGATCTTGTCTTTAATACTTAGCTCGTAAGTCGAGTTATGCTCGATATATTTAATATCTTATTCCAACAACTCGTATACCATAAAAAGTAAAATATTGAGATCACACGCGCGTATGTGTGTATAATAAAATCTTATTATATAAATTTGAAAAAATATCAATACCAATCAATACTTATTTTGTCCGAGAGTATGATATTAGTATCATACTCTGAATGTGCCTATTTCTTATATTGATATATTGTTTTCCTGTTATTCATTTTTCTCTTTTTATTTGTTACATTTAATATTTCTATATATTTTTTTTTTACTTCTATATTATTTTATATATATTATTCTATATTATTATATATTCTATACTTAGATATTTTTAACAATTAAATCTTATTAAAGCTCGATACGTTACTAAACTACAAAATATATTTACGGTCATACGAGCCGATCGCAGGATGTTGTGCGGAAAACTGCGTATATATATATATATATACATATATATATATTTGTTCGCGTGTAAATTTTTACGCGCGAGTTTTTTGAATTGAATATCAATTCCTAAAGAAAAAAAAATTTTTTTAAATTACACGCGAACAAATATATATACGCAGTTTTCCGCACAACATCTTGCGATCGGCTCGTATGACCGTAAATATACTTCTTAAATATTTTTATATATACTTTCTACCATGTTGTTCGTTAATTATTTTCTCTTGTCAATTTCATATTTATATTTTGTTAATCGCGCTTGAGAGGCACCCGTCCCAGGGCGCGTTAAAAATAAAGCTATCTATCTATCTATCTATCCTACCAACTGTCAAAACAATCTACTATTTTTTCTTAATTTTTTAAAATCAAACATTTTACTTATAATAAGTTATTGGGACACTTCTATTGTTTTATTTAAATTTACGCAAAATTATTTTGAAAAACTCCAAATCTGGACATCATCTGCATATAGTATTGATGTCCTATCGCAATTCAGCCTTGTCGCGAAATCGAAGAGCATAACAGCAGTTGATGGCGAAAGAAGAAGAAGAGGAGACGGCTGTAAGAATAAAAGAGAGAAAGAGAGAGAGAAAGGGGCGAGTAGAAGAGAATAAACGACAAGATGAACCGCGTGCCAGGAAATCAACTCAGATTCGGGGGCTTCTCTCACTCTCCCGGAGGTTCGACTTGAGAAAAACTTGATCTCAGACGAGAGCGGATGCAGCTCTTACCTCTCGCGCGTTCTCAGAGGCTTTAGAAACGTGCACTCGGTTTCTCATATCTATCGCTGGTGCGCGCTAATTTTATTTCTAAAAATTTTTTTCTCGTCTTTTTTTTTCCTGTCTAATCTTGATTTTTTCTTTCTTCCGTACATATTCATCTTTTTTCTTTTTTAAATTTAACTTTCTTATTCAATAACATTTTATTTTACTATTTTCTTATTTTATATTATTATTTTCTGAAAAATATAAAAAGGAATAAAGAAAACACTTTATAAACATGTTTTGAACAATTTTTTTTATTTAAAAAGTAATGGTCTTCCCGAGTCGAAATTTAGCGTCTACATTGAACCTCAATTTTTCTTTTTTTATATAAGAGTAAGAGAGAGAGTAGATCCTACTTTGACGCTGCTATACGTCCGAAATTTCCTTTTTTCCTGCTAAAGTTTTAAAGTAGGGTTCAATTCTCAGATCAAACTGCGCATTGCAGGTTCTGATAGGCTCAAAATAGGTTCTGATAGGCTCAAAGTAGGAGTAAGAAAAAAAGTAGATGCTACTTTGACGCTGCTATACGTCCGAAATTTCCTTTTTTCACAAATTGAGGTTCAATGTAGACGCTAAATTTTGACTCGGGTTGATATAACACTCAAGTCGTTGCAATACCCGTATGTTTTCTCATATTATCGATTATATAAGAGTTCTTATATTATCGATTATATGAAAATATTCTTCTCACGATTAAATTTAATGTACGTAACATATAGCGATTTCCTTCTTCTTCTTTCTCTCTCTATCTCCTCTTTTGTAGCACGGTTCTTTTCTTCCAATCTTATCATTTGCTGCAGAATCCCCACTCTTTAGGAATCATCGATTCTGCAGTTCGGATGTTTTTACTCCGCTTTCGGGACTTGCTCTTCAAGTCCCGCGCTTCGTCTACTGGCCTCTATGACCTCCACGGTCCACCAAAAAGTCCGAACTCAGGCCGCTTCTTCCCTGGCGCTTTTGCAGGTTCAAAGCTGTTCTCTTTTTCGTCACGCGGACGGGGGATCATCGGCTTCGTTCGCGTCGACGGCTTTTTGCACGGTCTCCAAAGATCACGAGATTGTGAAGGCGACATTACAAAGTCATACAGTCGAAAGCGCGCTCTTCTGATTCTTTATACAACGATACATCTCTCAGCAAAGGTCGCACTTTCCACAAAGCGTGACTTCAATTATCATGTAATGGGACTCTAGTCGCGTCTGGATCTCTAGACTTTGTATAGCCAAGTGTATATCTCGCGATGTGCCGCGTCGCGCCAATGACTTCGGCAAACGTATCTGAAGTCCTTTGAACTTCGTGAACAAATTTCCCGCTCAAACCCGAGTCGAAATTTAGCGTCTACATTGAACCTCAATTTTTGAAAAAAGGAAATTTCGGACGTATAGCAGCGTCAAAGTAGCACCTACTTTTTTTCTTACTCCCACTTTGAGCCTATCAGAGCCTATTTTGAGCCTATCAGAGCCTGCAATGCGCAGCCTGATCTGAGAATTAAACCCTACTTCAAAACTTTAGCGGGAAAAAAGGAAATTTCGGACGTATAGCAGCGTCAAAGTAGGATCTACTTTCTCTCTTACTCCTGCATAAGAAAAGAGGAATTGAGGTTCAATGTAGACGCTAAATTTCGACTCGGGAAAGCTAAACTTTTATTATTCTTAAAATACATTATATATATATTAGGTCTACCGGAAAGTTCTGTCCGTTTTTGGAATAAAACAAAATACAAATTTTTCTTAATTTTTCAAAAATGGGATATACAAATTGCCCTCACGCTGGCAAGAAATCATTGATAATAATGGCAATTATATTATTTAATACAGTTTATTGACGGTAAGAAAAATTTGTATTTTGTTTTATTCCAAAAACGGACAGAACTTTCCGGTAGACCTAATATATACGTATATGTACATATCCAAAGTATAGTTGTGTTGGAATTTTCTTCGATCACTTAATTTTCCACTAATTATTTGAAAATATTTTTTGCAGCGTTTGTTTGAGAAAAATTCGCGGGATTTAACGAAATAACTGTTACAGCAATGAATTCAACACGTATACCCAGATAACCAAATCTGTCGAAACAGATGTTGCCAAAAGCTTGTTACAAATTTTATTAGCCGAAAGACATCAAATATGATGCAGAGTTTGTTTTGTCTGGCAATGTTGCAAAATGGCTAGCAAAAATATATTCAAGCTTGTTGACAAAACATAACAGCAACTTGGTGGCAAAAACGACGAAGCAAAGCTGTGTCGTGTTGCGCAAATCTTGCTTCATATCTGGCGTCAATTTGGTCTCGGACCAAAATATGTTTCAATATGTATCAAGCTTTGTGCTCGGTTTTTGCTAGCAATTTGCTGTTACTTTTTGTCGACAAGCTTTGGCAACAAAAAATCGAAGCCTAATGCGAACACAGTTGATTGCCAATTTGCTGAGTATTTTTGTTTGAAATTGCTGACAATTTGCCAGCAAATTGCGAACAAATTGTTTACTGGGATAATATAATAACTGTTAAAATACATTATTCATGTTAAATTATCGTACAATTTTATTTGCATTATAAATATTATATTTTTATTACGCTTAAACTAGAGAATCGAAGAGAAAAAAAAAGTAGCGTTCAATTTCGTTATATTAATGTCAGTGCAAAAAGATGTGAGAGTCGAGAATCGCTATATGACCTATATATACGTTCATCTTTGCGGGTCTTGGGTGGGTCTCTCGCGCAAAATGTAAGCGTGATATTTATTTTTCCAGATAAATATATATATCTGTGGACAGGTTGGAACAAACAAACACATAATGTTGGCGCTAACATATGCGCGCGCGCGAGAATATCTAATAATAGCCGGCGATAATTACGTCGGCCGTCGTGATTAATAATGCAATGGTTAAACGCGTTAAATCCCGCAATTAACTCTTTCTATTTTGCAAGCTCGCGCGATTGCTTCGGCGTGTGTTTGCGGATTATTTGTTATTTGTTACATTGCGCGAGAGAACAAAGCGAGAGAAGATGACAAGCCGTTCTTTTAAAGCAAACTAGCATTTTCCAACAAAATATTCATTCTGATATAAGATATATTAAATTATATATAAAATTCGCTCGCAATATTAACAATAAGTATAGAAATAGAAAAATATATATAACAAGGTCTTTTTCGAGCTTTTAATGGATCTTAAAAAATTTTCTATTTAGAGACAAACTGCAAATAAAACGCAAATAAAATTCAAATAAAATTTAACATTTAACAAATGACAAACGTTTCGGCCCTACTTGAGCCCTCTTCAGTGTACAAAGATAAATATAAATATAAATATAAATAGAAGTAATCACGTCATATCACAAAAGTTCGCAAGAAGATGGAAATTGAAAAGAAAAGATAATAGGATCTTACATTAGAAGTCCATGGTAGGTTGTATAATGTTTGACTTCATATCCAAAGTCAAAATCAAACGATTCATTTTATTTGAATTTTATTTGCGTTTTATTTGCATTTTGTCTCTAAATAAATTTTTAAGATCCATTAAAAGCTCGAAAAAAGACCTTGTTATATATATTTTTCTATTTCTATACTTATTGTTCATTCTGATATTTGATGCTTTTCGCGGTGCGTTGTTTAAAATATTCGTTACTTCAGCGACACATATCCAGAGTCGACATTTAGCGTCTACATTGAACCTCAATTCCTTTTTTTTATGTAGGAGTAAGAGAGAAGGTAGATCCTACTTTGACGCTGCTGTACGTCCAAAATTTCTTTTTCTTCTGCTAAAGTTTTAAAGTAGGGTTCAATTCTCAGATCAGGCTGCGCATTGCAGGCTCTGATAGGCTCAAAATAGGCTCTGATAGACTCAAAGTAGGAGTAAGAAAAAAAGTAGATGCTACTTTGACGCTACTATACGTCCGAAATTTTCTTTTTTCAAAAATTGAGGTTCAATGTAGACGCTAAATTTCGACTCGCAATGTCTCCATCAAATATACTAACAACATTTATCGCTTTCGCATTCCCGAGTCGAAATTTAGCGTCTACAGTGGACCTCAATTCCTCTTTTTTGATGTAGGAGTAAGAGAGAAAGTAGATCCTACTTTGACGCTGCTATACGTCCGAAATTTCCTTTTTTCCCGCTAAAGTTTTAAAGTAGGGTTCAATTCTCAGATCAGCAGGCTGCGCATTGCAGGCTCTGATAGGCTCAAAATAGGTTCTGATAGGCTCAAAGTGGGAGTAAGAAAAAAAGTAGATGCTACTTTGACGCTGCTATTACGTCCGAAATTTCATTTTTTTCAAAAATTGAGGTTCAATGTAGACGCTAAATTTCGACTCGGGTTCAGATCATCAGTCGGAGAAAGAATTGAAGATTTGTCGGACGACCTTTCCTCTTTTTCTTTTTTCTCGCTCTTGTTGGCGAGATCCTCGGCAAGAGATACGCTCGTTAAAGAAAAAGAGTGATAAAAACAAAAAAAGAGGAAAAAAAAAAGAATCCGCGGCGGTCTCTCGCGAATTCGCGGTTTCCACTTAATTATTCAGGACGAAGTTTACAGGCAATTAATTACACGCAGATATGATCTCGTATCTGTATCTGTTCGCGAGCGCGACTTTCGGTACCTCCTCTCTTGTATTAGCGGAGGCCGTCGTCTACTCACTCGACCAGTTGATGTCTCGATCATCTGTCATCCCTGCTTTAATTCGAGAGAGAAAGAGAGAGAGAGAGAGAGAGTGTGTGTGTCTTCAAGATAAACCGCCGAAAAAAAAAGTGTTAAAAGCGCACATGCAACGCTGTTTAACTCCTCGTTTAGTTCCTTTCGTGCCGAAACGATATCTCCCGTCGTTAGATGTGTGTTGTAATAATATTTTACGCAACACCGAGTTCGCTACTTATCTTGGGTTGGTTTTCGACAGATTTCCGAATGAGCGACAGCAAAAAGTTTCAGATAACAGAGATTCGTTCTCACAGCTTCGTGAAATATATAATAAAAAAAAAAAAAACAAAAGATCAACATTTAAACTTAACGATGATGGTTTGTACATATTGTATATACCGTGTGTCTCTTCCTCTCTCTCGCGCTTTCTCAGCATCCTAGTTCTTATTGCCGTTACTTGTCCCGTTGTCGGTCGTGAACAAAATAGCAACGTTCGGTCACCTATCCGGTTAATGAGTCCTTCTCGGGTCGACAGCGGGTTTTGTGTGACGCGCGATTACAGAAAACGAACAATTTCCGACGATACTTTTATATATACATTGCGCGCGCACGTTGCCGACGACTCGATTCCGACTTCACTGAGAGTCGGAATAAAGAAAGAAACGCGGGAGAGAGAGAGAGATGGCATCTTTAATGCCACGCTAATCTTCTACTCTTGCTCATCATCATCATCATCCACCGCCACCGCCGTCGCAGTCTGTCTGTCTGTCTCGTCGTGCCGTTGTTCGCCTGCTCGTAATCACAATCGTCATCCTGTTCATTTTTCAACGTCTTCTTTAGAAGGGCACGTCGAGAAGAAGAATCGGGAACTGGACTCTCCAGAAAGAAGCAGGGTGGGAGAAAAAAATCAAATCAACTTGAAGTATAGCGAGCGTCTCGAAACATTCTCTCTCTCTCTCTCTCTCTCGAAAAAAAAAAGAAACCAAATTTTCTGCTTATCTCGAGAACGAGATAAGTTCAGCTTTGGTTAACTATGATTCGCGACTAATTTTGCAATATTTATTGGCGACAATAAATGTGAGAGAATAAATCTACTACTGGACATCATCTGTTTATTATTTCGAATACAATCAGACTTCGTATATTTTATTTAGTGCACTGAGAAAAAAAAGTTGTTGAAGTAACAAAATAGTATTTGATTCAACTCATATGCAGCGGTCACGGGCTGTCAATGAAATATTGATTAATGTAAGAAGATATCATGTTTCAATAGATATAATAATTAGATTATACCGAAAGACAATTTGGTTGTTTTAACAAAATTATAATTTGCTTAAATACAGGTAACTTTGAATGCACAACGCAATAGGACAACACAATATTTTGTCTGCTTATAAAAATAAGCAGTTTGATTAGATGAAATACTTAGTACAAAGAAATTCAGATTAATATTCAATTAAAGTAAATGAGAATTGCCTATTTCATTTTTTTTAACAGTATCTTTTATTTGAAATTGTCACAACTTATCCCGAGTCGAAATTTAGCGTCTACATTAAACCTCAATTTTTGAAAAAATGAAATTTCGGACGTAATAGCATCATCAAAGTAGCATCTACTTTTTTTCTTACTCCTACTTTGAGCCTATCAGAACCTATTTTGAGCCTATCAGAACCTGCAATGCGCAGTTTGATCTGAGAATTGAACCCTACTTTAAAACTTTAGGAAAAAAGGAAATTTCGGACGTATAGCAGCGTCAAAGTAGGATCTACTCTCTCTCTTACTCTTATATAAAAAAAGAAAAATTGAGGTTCAATGTAGACGCTAAATTTCGACTCGGGATGTTCGACAAAACAATTCATGGTTTAGTGAATTAAATATGTTCATTACCAGTATTGTTAATTCAACTTATACGAATTTGTTATCTTTATTACCATATGCTTGAATTAAAAAAAAACAAGATATTTCAGATAACAAAACTGAAACTCAACTAAACGACTTTGGTTGAGTTAATAGTATTTTTTTCTCAGTTTTGTCATAGATAAAATATTGACAGGTCGAACTCTTCGAGAAACGAGTGAATCCATGAATGAACGGAAACGTGAACGTTCCATGTGTAAAGCGTCAAACAATATCGATCGAGCAGAAATCGCGTCAATGAACCGCATAAAGGAAAGCTGCCTTTTTAAGAAGAGGCAGGGAATTGATGGCGTAGCGTGTCAGACGGTATCCATACGTTAGCTGGCACGGCACACCGAACTCGAAGTTAGGGAGAATGCAGATCCTTAATGTCGATAGATTTTTGAAGGTCTATACTTTTGACGGGTTCGAGACGGGCGGGGTTCGCAAATGGCAGCGCAGCTGAAATATTATTTTTCGGGTCCGGATTAGATCGGCGGAATTGTCGCCGATAAAATAACTCGCAGCGGGACGCAACATTCGACTTCGAGATTCGTCTATTGAAATCACATAGAGAGAGAGAGCGATCCGTCGCGAGCGCAATAAAAAGGACGAAATTCCAGAACCGCATACCGTTTCTCTTTCATCCGGACCATCGTTCGAAAGGATATCTTTCTGTGGATCTCTCTCTCTCTCTTCCTTTCTTTCTTTCTTTCTTTCTTTACCCGCTGGCTTCTCAAAGAGAGCCTCAACTTCTATTACCACTTCTCAGCTCGTCTGAAGACGTTTCGGTACCACATTGTGTTGCTCATAATTTCTACCTGCTTGTTCTTCGCTGTTGGACATTTCGATGCAAACACTCGTCCGCGCGGGCAAACAGGGTACCGGGATCACACTAATTCGGGAGCAATTTGACGAATTCCACAATTATGCTTGACACGGTGTGACTTTGTTGATTTGTGTTACATTCGTGTAAATATTTCTACAAACAGCCCGGTTTCCTCTACGTGTAAAGTGTCGAAGGACATCTGGATATTTAAATACTTCGCAGACAGGAACATCTAAATCTCTTTTCAATATATATTTATGTGAAATCTCTTTCTCGTGTATATAACCACGACTATATAAAACACATAAGACTAAACTTCCAAATATATTTTCCAACGTCTCAGACAAACCGAAAAAAAAAGTACTGCAGAAAAAATACACGAGTGTCGATTTTACGTTCTAGCAAGTAAGACTTGTATTTGATACTGATTATCATCTTTTTTATTGTTTGATATGCGACTACCACATTGGTAAACATTTAGTATTTTAAGATGCAATTGATAATGGATTTAAAATATAGCCGAAACGTTTTGTTGAAAACTACCCGAGTCGAAATTTAGCGTCTACATTAAACTTCAATTTTTCTTTTTTTATGTAGGAGTAAGAGAGAAAGTAGATCCTACTTTGACGCTGCTATACGTTCGAAATTTCCTTTTTTCCCGCTAAAGTTTTAAAGTAGGATTTAATTCTCAGATCAGACTGCGCATTGCAGGTTCTGATAGGCTCAAAATAGGTTCTGATAGGCTCAAAGTAGAAGTAAGAAAAAAAGTAGATGCTACTTTGACGCTGCTATACGTCCGAAATTTCCTTTTTTCAAAAATTGAGGTTCAATGTAGACGCTAAATTTCGACTCGGGTAGTTTTCGGGGAGGGGTACGGTGTATATTTATTTATTGCACAACATCCTGCACTGGCTCTATATTGCCGTTATTTCAAATCAACTGTAAATTTGAGAGAGAGCCCGAGGTGAAGTCCTCATATCTTCACTATAAAAAATACACGTTTGAAAAAACACTTATAATATATTTTTTTACCCGAGTCGAAATTTAGCGTCTACATTGAACCTCAATTTTTCTTTTTTTTATATAGGACTAAGAGAGAAAGTAGATCCTACTTTGACGCTGCTATACGTCCAAAATTTCCTTTTTTCCCGCTAAAGTTTTAAAGTAGGGCTCAATTCTCAGATCAGACTGCGCATTGCGGGCTCTGATAAGCTCAAAATAGGCTCTGATAGGCTCAAAGTAAGAATAAGAAAAAAAGTAGATGCTACTTTGACGCTGCTATACGAAATTTCCTTTTTTCAAAAATTGAGGTTCAATGTAGACGCTAAATTTCGACTCGGGCAAATTTATGGTTTATAATTTTTCAAAACAGTTCTCAGCTTTTGTCTCGCCTTTTTCTTATTATAAAAAAATTATAAAATATATTCGTTTGTCACGTCTCTGCGCTGCGCGCGCGTACAATAAATGTCTGAATATTAATCTTCTCTGAATTAACACTGATTTATTTTAAATTTGATAAAACGGCCGTAATCGATTTCAAAATAGTTGAGTTGATCTTACATAAATAAAGATCAAAACGTCTCAATATGTATTTCATCGTCTATATTTATCAACTACTACGATCCTTAGTCCAAAGGCTGGAAGGTCAACTCAACTATTTATTTATTTTATTATATTTTCTGAATAATGATTCAACGCGAGCGCGCGCGCGTAGACAGAATAACCGTCAAGTTTGTCAAATCACGTTTGTTCGTTTCTTCGGGAGAATTAATTTCCATAAAATCGTCGCGACGAGAAGAGTCTGCTCTTCTTGCGAAATCCGGCGAGCAACATCTAATTGGCAAGCCCGTCTCTGCTCCTTCGCGCGTAACGGATTTTCGATTGCGCTTCTTAAATTTGTGCGGGCCGCAAAAAAAAGCCGGGAGGTATGGTACCCGGCTATCCTCTCTTTCGCGATCGCCGCATCAAAGAGATATACGCGCAATAGAAGTAGCGATATCGGAGTAACCGCGACTATACTCGGACGTGCTGGTTGATTATTGCCGAACGCTAATGAGAGAAGCCGCGGACGCGACTCGCACAAGTCGAATCGACAAGTAACGCGCGCACCTTAATTAATTCGAAAACCGCACTCGCTGACACTGAACCCACGATAGCCACCAGTAATGCGACTCTTTTCTACTGACGTTTGTGAATATCGCAGTCGTCGAGGCGTAAAACGTTGTAGTAATTTTAGTTATAATAGTACTACTTTAATGCGCGATGCCGCGTGGTTTAACGTCTGTTGTAATGTTTCATTTCAATAATCTTGGATTTCTATTCATCTCAGTCAGTATATTTTAATTAAATTTTCTTTTATTTTCGTTTTTATTTGACGTTATGTAAATTATTAGTAGATTATGTTAATTATTAGTTAATAACTTTATTGACGTGTAATTTTACTGTTTTACTTTTTATTAACTTGACAGTTTTACGTGTCATTTGATGGTTTCGACGTTTTATTGTTTTTTTCTTGTTGCGCGCGCGCACACACACACACACATCATCATCATGATGTGTTATGAATTTTCACTAATTAAGAATTGAGATCCAGGATGATTTTATAACTATATGAAATTTAGAAGTAGATTCTGGTTCAGGATGAATATCAATTGAGATAGTTGAGGCAGGGCGTATCTGAAACTGGTTGCTGGATGGTTTTTTGCATGTAGGTGTAAATCAATAATACGAATTTTCCCAAACGTTTCGACTGTATTTTTCAGTCATCCTCAGTGGGTATATAAATTAAACACGCACATTCACTTTGAAATTATCAAGCTGTTTTTGAAAACATGACTGAAAAATACAACAGTCGAAACGTTTGGGAAAATTCGTATTATTGATTTACACCTACACATGCAAAACCATCCAGCAACTAGTTCAGATACGCCCTGTTTCAACTATCTCAATTGATTTTATAACGTTGACAATAACCCCTTTGGTCCGTGTAATATTATTGTAACTTTATTGTTTCTGATTTAACGTATTGGCATGTATTATTTTTGTTAATTATCTATATTGAGTAAACATATTTTTTGAAATTATCTGATATTGAGTTTCTATATAATCCTTGTGACTTTCACACTTGGCTTTTAAATTATGTAATTATATACTGTGATAAAAACTCTGTAATAAGAACAGAAAGAGTATGACAAAAGTGTGAAATATATTAACCTTTAACCTGCACCTTCATACACCGAAAAAATTATATTCTCGTAAGTAGAAGATTTTATACTTAAAAAATCTTTTTAAAGATTTTAGATGATATTCTTCTGAAATTAGGAATATATTCTTTAAAATTTGTGTATATGTGGGACGTCCTCGGGTTCTTTATATAAAAATAATTGTGTAAAAAGTTCGGCCAGTAGGAACCAGAAGCAGGGTGTTTTTTTGCAAAGATATAGTCGATTTTTTATGTCGAAACGTTTCAACTTGTATTTAAGTCATCTTCAGTCGAAAATTCAAGTAATAAATAACACTTCAACAATATACAAAATTAGACAGAGTAGATATAATGTACAGATAGATGTGTCATGCTGAGAGAGTGAACAAGAACTGTTCTTGTACTGGCCGAACTTTTTACACAATTATTAATATATTCTTTATTTAAGAATATATTCTTAATTTAAGAATATAGTCTTTTTCGCGCGCGCGATAGTGAGATATATATGTTTTTCTATAGAGGCTTTTTATATTCTAATCAGTATATATTCTTATCAATATTACTANTTAGAGGATTTTNCTCTTAAAATAAGAAACTCTTNTTGNCGCCTATTTTAGTATAAAATATACTTAAAGTAAGTGGGATATCCTCAAAACAAGAATACAATTTTTTCGGTGTAGGAATCACATAGCCTGCACATGGGGTATGGTCTACCTTAGCCACAAAAATGATCATCAAATTCACTGAAATTATTATGATAACTTGAAAAAAATTTATATACACTATTTGAAGCATCTCTAAAAAGACGTCATAGTTTTTTTTAATGATTTTTCAATTTTAAGTTAGTGAAAAAAATTTCCTAAAAGAAACGATTTACGTAGCTATATCTTCGTGTAAAAATGCCTGGGGTAGATTCCACCCCACAGCACAGGTTAAGAGTTAACATCTTTCTTTACTCGATTTGATCTACTCAAATTTGATTGTAATAATGATTTTATACATATAACGTTGCTTTCTTTTTTTTTACAAATAAGTCTTTCTCAAATAGATATTTCTCACTCTCTCTCTCTCTCTTTTCTCTCACTTTTTGGGCAAACTTCACAATTTTTTTGTGTGATAAGAAAATTACGTCACATTGTGTGTTTCTTCAATAATTTTTTCTTCAATTCTTTTACAAGTTTTACAAATAACCGAAACTCCTCTTTTTGTAGTATGCGTTTTTTCTCTATAATTGATTTCTGTTATTCTCGAATATTTTCATTGCGCGCAATTTCTATTACTTGTTCATCAGAAATTTTGACGCGAGCACCTATATTATTATGCGGCGAATAGATTTTTAACCACTTCTGTCAGGCGCGTCGGATACTTCCTAACAAGAGGTGGTCTTAATCCCGGATCCCATGTGATGCTAGATTTCACGGTTAGTCGTCGCCGACTTTCGCGCATTAAGCAAAGACCTTATTATAGTCACAAGTAATTGGAAGTGTAACTTATATATACGGAAAAGATTGGTTTATCCTGAAAAAAAGATTAACTATTCAAAGAGAGAAAATATAAAAATGACAGAATCGCTCGCAATCTAAATACAAATAAGCAAATAAATAAGGTCACATCGAGCAATAGGAAGATATTAATATAATAAAATAAATAATTTAATGAGAAATACGAAATATTTCGACTCTAACTTGAGTCTTCTTCGATCGTGAGTGTGAAAATATACGCAGTATACATTTCTATGTAAAGCGTGATCATTAAATTATTTAATTTTATTATATTAATATCTTTCTATTGCTCGATGTGACCTTATTTATTTGCTTATTAACTATTCAATTATTCAATTTTAGACGCGTTAAACTTTAGAGTTAAAATGTCTATGAGAGATTTTTATAGAAGCATTTTCTTAAAACAAGTATTGTCTTAGAAACAAAAATGATATAAAATCTAGAAGGCTGGTAATCTGTCGTATCTCTTCCAAAAATTGGCAAAAAATGGCTACTTTCTTCTGACACATGTAATGCGAATCTATAGCATCCTATATGAATTCACGAATTGAAATTTCAACTCGAACAATCATGTGTATAATTTTACACTCTTAAAATTATAAATACATATTGAGATATGTATTTATATATATTCCCGGTAAAAAATTTTCCATGTATAAAATTGTATGGACATATTCGGCATATAAAAATTTGTATAATTAGATATAATAATTTTAATTTGTGTATAAGTATACACACACATGATTACATATCAAAAAGTTTTTAAAAATATAGTAAAAATATAAAATACTTGTTGGTAATTTCACGAGCCTTAAGTCATAATTGTTTAGTAAAAATATAGTTTTATATAATTTTTTGTATCTAATATGGTACTAATAGAGTTATTTTGTAATTTGATATGGAATATCTCTGAAGCCATTTTTAAAAAAAAAGAAATTCTCCGTGTATAAAATTGTATGAACATATTCGGCACACATATAAATTTGTATAATTAGATATAATAATTGTAATTTATGTATAAGTATATATATATATATATATAAAGAAAAATTTTTTACCGGGTTCCGCAAAACATTCTATACGTATCGGCTTTTATTACCGGTTAAATTTCGTTGATTAGCTTCAAACTAGAGTAAAAGATCCAATTACCTGTCACCTGAATAATAAACTCTGGCGTTAGCGAATTGTTTTTACTATTTATTTATCAAAAACATGTGTTTCATTTTTCTTCTTATCTGATATTATTCAATGTCTCTAATATAAGGGACAAAATAATACCGCCTCTCAAAATCTCTATTTTTTTTTTTTTTTATTTACAAATTTAATAATTAAAAAAGAACGATGCAAGAGCTATTACTGTCACCCCCTAAAATGAGACAAGAATGAGTGCTGGATTTTTTATTATATTAATTGCACTTAAAATTCTATGTTAGATTGTTTCCATGCATAACTTTTTAGGATTTATTTAATATTTTAAATAAAATAGCTTAGGTGGACAGTAATTGGACAGGTGACAGTAATTGGGTCTTTTACTCTACATGAGCTACGATCCTTTGTTAATTTGTCTGATAAACATTAGAGAGTTCTATAAATTACACAAAGTGCCAGGATTCAAATTTCTAAAAACTAATCTTATTACAAGTCATAACTTATAAGAAATTACTCATTACGCAACCCCATGACCGACAAACAAGTTTTTACGAGCATCCGCAAGATTGTAAGAGACTAAAAACGATTCAGCGCGTGAACAGCCCTAACTTATATCTGTATCCTTACGCGAGTTAAAGAATTGCATCCAAGCACGGAACGTCGAAAAAGTTTTCAGAATTACGGATATTATTCAATTATGATATTATTAAGAGCTTGTTGTGCAATTTCCAAAATGTTATTCGGCAATTGTCTTCTTTCTTTTCCTCTTGGAAACGAGCGGACGCGAGTCGCTCGCGCGACGAGACGATATATGTTTTACGAAAACGATTAGCCACGTACATAGTAGAGCATCATCATTTGCTCGTGCGAAGTAACATCGTTTTTTTATACGCTGCAAAAATTGCAACATACATGTTAAAATATACGTTGTTGTTGTTTTTTAAGAAGATAATTTAGCACGCCTCATTTAAGAAAATTTCTCGCGTATAGAATTAAAACAAAAAATGTAAATTAAGATATTTAACGATTATTATATGTCGTTGTAATGATATATTAAACAAATTAATAAATGTAACAAATATAAACAAACAAAGGCGTTATCAATGGCTGTTGAAGCAAACACAGATGCTGATGTGTGAATAGTTGAATCAATTTATTGAACTTAATGCAAAACGTTTTCGACCTTGTATAAACAAATATAAAATATATATATTGTAAGCACCTGAAAGAGTATTCTGTTTGAATATTTCGCGCGCGCGCGACTTTGCCGAATGGCTTGATATGTGTTGCCTTGTAGCTAATGCCCTTATCTGTTTATTATTGTAATTCCCTTGAGAAAGGTCGTATCGCGCCATCTCTAGGAACACATGTTATTGTATCGTGCATGATTTTGGATATACTTGCCGATTACGCAGAGAGAGAGTCGTTTTGGAACCGTTGACGAGATCGGTCGAAGATTTGAATATGTAAAGATTGAGTTTGTGTAACGTGCCGAGAGTGATATATTTGAGTTTGATTGTAACGTGCCATAATTAATAAATTTATACTTATATATATATATTATTCAACAATTGAAGTGAAGTGCCGAGTTTTATTTAAAATTATCCTCAAGAGATCTTACAGCAGATCATTATTTCAGAAGTGAAATAGATCTTCAATTAGATCTTACAATATAAATTAATAAATATAACCATAATTTTTTTGGTAATTATGTAGAATAGGGGAGCCACCTCTGATTTCAATAATTTTTACATATGTTGTCAAGGTCATTGTCCCGAGTAATAATATGAAGGTTTTAGGCCGCGGTCGTTGTTTGTTTAGAAGTTACAGAGGAAAGAAGTCTACTGAACAATATGTAATTTTTGG
>NW_018020818.1:0-9789 GCF_002006095.1 Pseudomyrmex gracilis | reverse complement strand
TTCATTCATGAAACTTCTTCCTCTCATAACTTCTAAACAAACAACGACCGCGGCCTAAAACCGTCATATTATTACTCGGGACAATGACCTTGACAACATATGTAAAAATTATTGAAATCGGAGGTGGCTCCCCTATTCTACATAATTACCATTTTTTTATTTGCGTAGTTATATTTTTCTTTTTCTTTTCGTATTGATATTAAGATTATTACTACGCCATTTGTCTTTGTTAATCCGTTTTCAATTAATCGCTCAGTTGATCGCGAAACAAAGCGTATCGATTTTCGCATAAACGACAACGTTTCCAACGACATAATGCTTTTAACGCGCCACACGGTGGAAAGAGTGATTCCTCGAAGCTGATATCTTTTCATAATCAAGCGACCTTCGCATAGTGATCATTCCTGAGAACTATGTCCTCCGTATAAAATACTACTTGGTTGGTCCTTTGCTTTTTATCTCAGCTGGCTTAAGAAGCGCGCGCTCGCTAATGACCGTCAGATACGGCGGGACCCCGCCGTTTCGGGGACCGAGCGACTCTACAGATTTCGAAGAGGAACTCTTATACAGAGTCGCGATGAAGGAACCGCGCAAACTCGTCCGATTACATTCGGTTTTGTTTCTTTTGTCCCGATAAATTCGTGCCGACGCACGCTCGAACAACGTATATATATATACGCACCAAGATTATTCGCTAATTTGTTAATTGCGAAAATTGCGTGTCCAACTTTTGCGAACATAAGGAACTAAATTTCTCGTGATATAAAATATATTTTCGAGATTTACGAACGTAACAATATGACATGTGTGTGTTAGGAATATTTAAGTTACGATATACGGTTTCGTGCTTTTCGACGCGTCGCGAGCAAGCACAAATTTTTGCTATGGAATATATTGTGTTATTTTTCTATGTTGAATGTACCCAGTAAACAATTTGTTCGCAATTTGCTGGCAAATTGTCAGCAATTTTAAACAAAAATACTCAGCAAATTGGCATCAACTGTGTCCGCATTAGGCTTCGATTTTTTGTTGCCAAAGCTTGTCGACAAAAAGTAACAGCAAATTGCTAGCAAAAACCGAGCACAAAGCTTGATACATATTGAAACATAGTTTGGTCCGAGACCAAATTGACGCCAAATATGAAGCAAGATCAGCGCAACACGACACAGCTTTGCTTGTCGTTTTTGCCACCAAGTTGCTGTTATGTTTTGTCAACAAGCTTGAATATATTTTTGCTAGCAATTGTGCAACATTGCCAGACAAAACAAACTCTGCATCATATTTGATGTCTTTCTGCTAATAAAATTTGTAACAAGCTTTTGGCAAAATCTGTTTCGACAGATTTGGTTATCTGGGTAATATTGAAAATTTTGCTTTATTTGCACTAAGTACCTTACTGCAAACGTAAAAATGCGCTACCAATCCGAGTGATTTGTCTGGTGTGGGAATTCTGATTTTTCATTCATTTTGCGAGATTCTGATCTCAGTTTTCAGTTTGTTGCGCAACTCGTCTGGTGTTATATATCAATTCTCACGTGAAGAACGTACGCGATCGCGTAAGGTCGTTCGGTGAACGTAATCGGAATACAGAATAGAATCTTGATGTTTTTATTTGTCATCGCAAACGCAATACAAACACACATACTTTAACCCTCTATGGGCCGAATTTTTTTCTTAAATATAACTTGCAAGGTATTTATTTTGACATTTCAGGTTGATGGTGCTGCCAACCGTCATCAATATTGTTATTGGTTATTTCAGGAGGCATTATATAATTAAGACGTATACATCATCTTGTGAAAAAAACTAAAACTATTTGGTAAAATGTGGATATATCGTCACTCCCTACGTATAATCCCGTAACTCCAAAACGCAAATTTTAGAGGAGAGCAGTTTCAAAGTTTGAAGCTTCATATAGTTCCCCTAGTTAAGGGATCTTTCGGTTTTAAATTTTTACCATACTTATGAACATTTTTTTTAATACTTGGTGACCACAAAGAACATGACTTTCTGAGTGTCACTATGCAATAAACTGAAAATTCCATATGTGACATTTATGTAATTATACGTAGGGAGTGACGATATTAGCTTGTGACTTGAAAGTTACATGAGCCCATAGTGGGTTAATTACAAATTCAATAAGTTTAAAGTTGCGTTAAGTATCGCGAGTTTCTTGCCAAGCAAACGTTGCAATTTTTCTCTCCGTGTAAGAGAGATCGAGAAGTTTCAGCCTCGAGTGAAATAAATTTATCTGTCTACGTATCTCTCTCGTCAAGAGGCAGGTAGCGATGCAATAAAGAAGAGCAAGATGAAGAGAGATGCGCGTCGAGGTAAACGCATACGTGTAACGTAAAATCGAATGACGCGCGCGCACAGCCCTCGAAGAGAGATTCGGTTTCGGGGTTTTTAGTTTTGGATCCCGTCCAAGTCCCACTTGGACGATCCCACCCGACCGAAGCCGCTTGATTTACATTTATTTAGGACCTAGACAAACACTCGAGACACGGAACACGAATCACTACACGTCTACCGTGGTGCTCCCGGACGGTTCCCCCGTGTGTGTGTGTCTGTTGCATCTTTTGCCTTCTCCTTTGACTTCCCTCGCCACTCGAACGTTCTCCCGGCTGCTTGTGTATCTTCGTCAAGAAAGAATTATCGCGATCAAATAAATAAACAACTTGAAAATTGTTGTAATGTCTTGTAAGTAAAAAATTGTATCGATGTGTTCTTTCTCGAACTAGAGATTGAATACTAATATTTCCGGCCGCGGTCGCCATAGTGTATTCTCGTAGATTTCCCGAGATAAAAAAATTGTCCAAAGATTACCCATCTGATCGGGCCAACTCTGTCGATAGAATAGGGATGAACTTTCATCTCTCTCTTGCTTGTCGCCCTCTTATGGGCCGACGTTCATCCGTCGAACGGTTTGTCTGCCGCGCGGAGATGTCAACGTGAATTAGTGTTGGAGCGGTAGGAAGGGGAAAGAAATGCGCGCACCCCCCCTCCCCGTCTTTTGCGCGAGGAATGCAGGTGGGAAAGAGGAAGAAGGACGGCGCGTATGTACGAACGCGCGGAGAAAGAGACCGAGTGATGAAGAAGGAGTGAAAAGAGTAACAGAGAAGGAGAAGGAGTTGTGCGCAAAGAGAACCAGGCGATCGAGCAGAAAGAAGAAGACGAGAGAAAACGAGAGAGATATATCGCAAGGCGGAGAAGTAACTAACGAGAGAGAAAAGAGAGAAAGGCGAGTGTGGAGGGAGAAGGGCGCCAAGGGCGAGAACGGAGGGAAAGGGTGACGATCACGTCATCGAAGAGGTAGAGGAAAGAAAGGTAGAGAAAGAAAAACTTGGGTACCACGCCGACGATGAAGAGCCGAAAGGCACCGAAGCACTTCTCATCATCTCCGCTCCTTCATCTCCGGCGTAGAAGCGAAGACGAAGGACGAAAGCGCGACGAGAGAGCGTGTTACGACTGGAACGACGCACGATCGAGAGAAGAGTAAGAGCCTCTACTCGTCGAAATTCTCGAGGCGCTCGAGAATTCTTTCTTAAGAAAGAGAAAGAGCAAAGAAAAGAGAGAGAGAGAGAGAGAAAAGTGGCGGCAAAAAAGGCTTCTCGTTTGTCTCCCTCGTTCGAGCCTGTTCTTCGCCGCTCTCTTCTTCCTAAGTCAACTGTTTCGACGGCACAGTTACCGGTCTTGTACCATCTCGAGCACGCCTTTCCCTGAACACACACATTTTTTTTGTGTTCGCACGTTCCGTATCTAGATTTTTTCACAATTCTACTATTTTATTTTTAATTCTCTTTGTGTGTGTGTTAATATTAATTAAATTAAATGGCGTGTTAAAAGTACTTTGTTGTTTGAACAAAAGTAATTCTTTTTCTTTCGCATATAAATTCTATTTATATATACTTGTACAGACGGCGTCATTAATTCGAAGAATAGGCGCGGGGATCGGAGGGCAAGCGGGGCGGTTGCTCGTAGCGCCAACGGGCGCCGTACTAACTAACTAGTAGCAATCGGGTGTCCACAACTGGACACCCGATTTTGGGACTGAATGGATATTTGGATCAACTGGACTTTTTATGTGATCCCCGCGCCTATTCTTCGAATTAATGACGCCGTCTGTACGTATCTTTTGCTAATTATTGCAAGTGTATCCTTAACGTATATTATTCCCCAATATATAAATAAATTCCTCTTTTCTTTCTCTCGCTCTCTCTCTCTCTCTCTCTCTATCCGTTCTTCACTCGCGGCTACAATAATCCTCGATTTCTCACTCCGGCTTACTCACGCCTTCTGTTATCCTTCGCCTCTGCCCTTCGCTCTTTCTCTCTCTCTCTCTCTCTCTCTCTCTCTCTGTCTCTCTCTCTCTTTCCTCCCTCCGTCTATTCTTTCTTGCACATTCCTGTTCCCTCTTTCCGTCGCGCGTAATGCACTCCCCTCTTTCTCTTCACATGCACATATTGTCCCTCTCGCTCTCCATCTTCTTTTCTCTATCCATTCTTTCCGTCTTTATCGCGACTTCTCTTCGTCCTTTTCTATCTGCGTCCCACGTCTCACCTTTTCTCGCTCACTTATCTCCGTCTGTTTCACGTGTAACTTCTTTATCCCTCCCTGTTCATTCTCCCCTCTTTCTCTCTCTTCTCGCATACCTCTCTCATCCTCCCTCTCGCTCGGGTTTTCGATCACGCTTTGCCTTTGCGCTCTCCTTTTATCCCCCGCGGTCATCCTTCTCCTCACCGCTCTCACATCTCTCGTCCTTCCTCCTTTCATCCTCTCGAACCGTTCGCTCTCTGCAGGCGTACATTTTCTCCTCTCTTCTCGCTCCATTGAATTACGATCGTCTAGCTCCTTTTATCTCGCGTGGAGTTCCTACTTCCTCCTCCTCCTCCTCCTCCTCCTCCTCCTCCTCCTCCTCCTCCTTCTCCTCTTCCTCTTCTTCTTCTGCGTCTTCAGATCCTCCTTCGTCTCTCTTTTCTGCTTCTCGTCTTCTCTCCGTTATCCTCTCTCTCGATCTCACGGGATTCTCCGGACGCAATGTGTCCCGTTCTTAGTATCTTTTCATACACATCTTTTTCCCCCTCCCTCTCTTTCTCTCGCGCACGCGGTGGCCAAGAACTCTTTATCTTATGCAGAAAGGTGGTGCGGAATCCACCGGACCCCTTTGGATGAGCCCGCATGACATTAATTTTAAAATATTATTTGGACCCTCTTTTCGAGGGGGACGCACGAAATGCCGGGACCCTCTTTTCCCACTACCCTCCTGCTGCGAAGCAGTACCTGTAAGTGCGCGTGCGTGCATAGCAATAGACTCAACGCGAGCAACACGATCGATGTGCCTTCCCGATCTTGGAAGGACGATCCAATCTGAAGTATCGAGTCTATATATTGTGAACTTTCTCTCCGGAACAAATAAAATAAATCTAAAAACAATGTAATCGAAATATGTAATTTCCAGATTTAATTCAATTAATTAACTCTTTTATATCTCCGGAGAAAAACATTTTTCTATTACATGGCCAAGAAAACTTTGTTCAGTCTATTGAATTTTTGTTTCAGCAACACACACGTTTTGTTGTTGGCAAAACAAACCTTTCAGTAGACTTAGCCAATTTTTCTTGCTACACCAACTAATTTCTTGCTCTAGTCCAGCAAATATTTTTTTTCCATATACGCGCGTTCAATATATTGTACACAAAATCAATAATGCTTAATGTGATATGTCACGTTCATCATTGTATATATATCAAAAACGATAAAAAAGTAATTAAAACGTGTAGTAATTAGAAACGATAGGAATGATATTTTAGCACATTAGACACAAGAGGCTGAGAGTGAGTTTCGCGAAGCTGATGAAAGCGAAAGAGTTGAAAGAAAACAGCGTGCGCAGCCACACGGAGGCAGGAATGCATATTTGCGCGGCATTGTACTCAAATAGACTCGTCGTGAGTTTTTCCCGCGCATTTCATACGCCCATCGTCATTTTTTCGATTCTTATATCCCCAGATCGATCTCAGAGTCTTTGCGGACAAATATGCCGTCACTTTTTTAAAATCCAATTTCCGATAATTTACATATACATATATATCTCGAATTCGTATGACTTATGTTCTCTTTCTACGGTCGTCGGAAAGAATGAAAAGCGTCGGCTTACGAATCGAAATAGACTTTAAGAAAAAGACAAAGGGAAGAAAAGAGAAATATGATTTTTTTCTGTTTTCTTTAGCAAGTGTACAACCGAGTATTTAACCCAGATAGCCAAATGTGAAAACTTAATATAAAGCAAATCATTGTATAGATTAAGTTGCTCGCCAATTGCTGTTGTGTTGTTTTTATTTAACGCAACGAAAATGTTTTTGTCAATTCGGTATCAATATGCTGAGTTTTATTATCAATCAATTGTTGTAGCGCCAATGTTTGTGACAAGTGAGTCAGCAATATGTGAGCAATATGTGAGCAATAATTGTTATTCATAAGTTGAGAAAAATAGTATAAGTTTATTGCCGATGAGATGTTGGGAACTTGCTGTTATTATATCTTGTAAAATGTTGCTGGCAAGAACATACCGAAAAGAGGATACACTCTTTTGTTACATTGCTGAAAACATATGAGCAATATTTGTGGCAAGTTGCCAACAACTTGCACTCAGTTGGCTATCTGGGTATATTATCATGTCGAATATTACGTGGACACTATCTTCTTTATTATAATTTTTAATCGCGCACACTTAGTTGCTAGTTACAATGGTACTTACATGTGCTTTTAATGGCCTTTGCGATATTTTTACGAAACTGCTGTTATATGAGCGCGATACATTAACCCTTTCCATTCCTAACGTTGACTTTAGTCGGCATCCATGCGAGAACCTGTATATACGAGTGCCGCGACCACAGTCGCGGCATCCACGTAACGAGTTGTCGATAATAGCGGCGACTAGAGTCCGGCGCTCTCGGTATTTTACATCAATTCGATTTTTAATTAACATTTAGACAATTATTTTATAAAGACTACACATTTCACTCTGTCTGTACAAAATGGTTATTCTCGCGGCGGGGACTTCTCCGCAATACAGGAGAGAGCACACTCGCGCACCACGTACGCTGTAAAGCCTCTTGCACAACGCGAGGGAATAGTGATAGCGATAAGCAATAGACACAGAATTCCAACTCGTCGGAAAATTTGTCGCTATTGCTTATTCCGTTTTCTGATCTGCATATTGATACACGTGTATTTTTGTATGTTAGATTCCGCTGTTCCTATCGTTATTTATGAATATAAACTCTTTAAAACTGGTGTTATTTCTATCGCTATCGCTATTCCGTCCATTGTGCAAGGGGCTTAACGCGCAAGGATTAATTCTGCCGCTAAAACCAGAATTTGAAAAAAAGCGCGCACTTGTAAAATAGAAGCAATAATTAATAATGCACGTGATATTTATTGCCGAAAGTGATACTTGACAACTGAGAGAGAACGGCAAGCTCTCACAAATAATTGTTAGTGTGTGTTTCTCGAGAGTCATTTCGTATATATGGTTATGACGCATAAAGATAACAACGAAGATTGAAATTAACCGACGCACGAAAAAGAAATAAACAAATTTGCGAATTTCAGAATTTTTAACGAGAACAGACCGAAAACCGTACTCTTCCGGAATTACATTAAAAGATGATAACAAGCGGCGTAAAATAAACTGCTAAAAAAAAATATATAAAATGATAATAAAAGTAATTGAACCTCAATTTTTGAAAAAAGGAAATTTCGGACGTATAGCAGCGTCTCTAGCAAAGTAGCATCTACTTTTTTTCTTACTCCCACTTTGAGCCTATCAGAACCTATTTTGAGCCTATCAGAGCCTGCAATGCGCAGCCTGCTGATCTGAGAATTGAACCCTACTTTAAAACTTTAGCGGGAAAAAAGGAAATTTCGGACGTATAGCAGCGTCAAAGTAGCATCTACTTTTTTTCTTACTCCTACTTTGAGCCTATCAGAACCTATTTTGAGCCTATCAGAGCCTGCAATGCGCAGCCTGCTGATCTGAGAATTGAACCCTACTTTAAAACTTTAGCAGGAAAAAAGGAAATTTCGGACGTGTAGCAGCATCAAAGTAGGATCTACCTTCTCTCTTACTCCTACATCAAAAAAGAGGAATTGAGGTTCAATGTAGACGCTAAATTATATATATTGTACGAGGATCAGAATTTTTAGAAATTACGGAGAAAATAAGAAAAGAGACGAACAAAGATATAAAGATTCGAAAATCGGTTGCGCGGACGTGTGCGACATTTCTCCAATCTCCAAAGCGCGCTCGCGGGCGCGACACCCAAATGCTCTTCCACGTTTTCGTTAAGAAGCGAGATAACGCGCGCTGTTGTACCCATCGCTGTTCGTCGCGACGTTTGCTCACCGTGTGAGGAGGGTAATGTAAGGCACGCACGCGGGCACACCAACACATCGCCGATAATGTACACATACGTGAGATCGAGGGCGTGGAGCCCCTGGGCTTCACCGACGAGGCCGCGGCGAGATCAGGAAGGAGAAGGCCGGAGGGGGATTTACCGAGGCACACACAGGCGGCTTATCGGGCATACATCCTCGCTCGTAGATTAGCATAATGTCTGCTGCAATGCGTAGGTCTCCTTTCTGCCCCCCTCTCTCTCTCTCTCTCTCTTCTTTCTATCTGTTGCCTCGTCTGATATCTTCTGCTTCTTTCTTTGTCTTTCCTAGTATTCTCCTCGTCCACCTTCTCATCGTGGTGCAAGAGAGACTAAGCATCTTGAGAGAGAGAGAAAGAAACAAAGAAAAAGAAAGAGAGAGAGAGAGAGAGAGAGGAGGCTTCAGCATTCTCATCACCATCGCGCGCAACTATCGGCCGCGCAGCCCCGTTTGAGCGGATACCCGCAGCGATAAGCGCGCGCGATGATAAAATAATAGTAATAACAGCGGCGATAATTACGACGATAATCGTCGTCGCGTTGCGGCGAGAGTGCCGTTGATAAGTTTCGTTTATGACGACGATGTCCGTACCGTAATGTGGCGTTGTTATTTCGGAAAAAAAGAGAGAGAAAATAATCCCTTCGATGTGAAAAAAAAAAAAAAAAAAAAAAAAACGGAAAACAGCTTCTGATAAGCAGCTGCGATACCATCCCGTTGACGATGTTATACGCTCATGGTTAATTAAGTCCCACGAAGAGATAAATTAAAAAGTAAAATCAATTATAAAATAGAATCAATTTTTTTCATTTATCAATTTAAACTTGAGAACTTCTGAAGAATTGTTCATTCGCCATTAAGTGCCGGTCAATAAATTTGGAAAAACTTACGTAAAAATTTGGATACGGTAAAAAAAAGGATTATATATCGTTCAATCATGTAGATCTCGCTGATATAGTGACGACGGTACCTGAACCTGCGATTCCGATCGCCATCTTAGGCGATCAGGTTCCTTCACCCTTCACAGGTATACACATGTTGGTCTCTCTTCCGGCTCGCGGACACCCCGGTTCTCCCCCCCTTCTCCCGTTACCTCTCTCGAGTTTGAAACCGACCTCATTATCATAAGGACAACCATAGTCGAGTACCTGTTTCTATATCAGATACGGAGCGTTGTTTGAGAACACACAAAATGATAACAGCAATAAACGGCGATGAGGAATAATAATAATGATTGACAAAATTACACGCTAAGGTTCATAGATTTCTTGAAAAAATATATGTCGCTTAATTTAAAAACTAACAATTAAGATCAATACAATCCTACATGCTGGATTTGCACTCAGTTGGCTATCTGGG